>NW_019723757.1:0-571 GCF_002891405.2 Cryptotermes secundus | reverse complement strand
TTTAGTGATCCGGGAGGTTGGAAGGTAGGGAGGAAAGGATGACTTGTTTCTAGAACTACCCTGGAATTCTGTGGAAGGGACGTTGTCACGAAAGTTGGTTCTCCCACCGATATACGAATCGGACACATGCTGTAATCTTGACAGTAAATAAAATATTTCCGAAAAAAAAATATTTAGAGGTTCTTCGTTGCAACACCAATAAACTTATAACAATGGAATAGGTACATGTTACTCAGATTTGCTATTGTTATCTGTGTTTTGTTGCTTTGCACAGGCTTCACATCTATGGCATAATCTGGTGCATTCAGTGTAATCAAGTAGTACAAATAGTGGAGCAGAGTGTGTCAATTGACAGTTTATGCCTTTGATAAAGTGTGTGTTAGTTGGTCACATAAAGAAACTAAATGAAAATTAGTTAACACTTCTGAACATTTCATGTAACCAGAAACGGTCGTTGTTGAGACTCAAGACGCTTGATAAGCATTTCATGTAGATGCATAAGCCGATATCCGTTGTTGAACCGCATTTGTCAAGTAGTTACTATAGGATTCTGACGATGGTGTATAACACA
>NW_019723756.1:0-486 GCF_002891405.2 Cryptotermes secundus | reverse complement strand
GGTCGAGGCCATCTTCGACTATCCAAATTTATTCTTCTACATGGTACTGAAACTTAGAAAATCGAATTCTGCAATGATCTTGTAACAGTTATTTACATCATATTTTGTATTCTTTTCTTAATCTATATATCATATTTATTCTTTGTTGTTATTTGGCTTGGTTATTTGTTTTGGGTATTTCAGCCTTGCTCATTTCTTTATCCTATCTTGGCTCATCTTATTCTGTTCTCACGAGGACCTATATTGACCAGAATGATCCCAACGCTTCAGTATTATTGGGAGGGGGGGCTGTCTGCTTNCCAAGGTAGGTCCAGTGTCTTATTCTATGGCCACTGGCCCCCAGTTGAGCAGTAGTAAATGCACTCAAATAGTGAATTTATGAGTCTCATCTGCCAGCACCTAAACCTGAACCCATTAATTCTGACAGATATAAAAAGAACCATGATTTTCAAATTCCAACCACATGTAAATGGGCAGGAGGTACAG
>NW_019723755.1:261-523 GCF_002891405.2 Cryptotermes secundus | reverse complement strand
ATGCAAATTTAGCAAGCTAGCTACCCAAATTTAGCAGCTAGCAATATAGCAAATCAAAGTTAAGAAGTTAGCAACGCAAAACTAGCAAGCTACAACGCAAATTAGCAAGCTAGCAACGCACAGCTGGCAAGCTAGCAACGCACAGCTGGCAAGATAGCAACGCAAAGCTTGGAAGCTAACATCGAAAACTAGCATGCTAGCAATGGAAAGCTAGCAATCTAGCAAATCTTATCTATCAATCTTGCACTCTAGCAACGCAGTG
>NW_019723755.1:0-241 GCF_002891405.2 Cryptotermes secundus | reverse complement strand
CGCAAAGCTAGCAAGCTAGCAACGCGAAGCAAGCAAGGTAGCAAAGCAAAGATACCAAGCTAACAACGCAAAGCTAGCAAGGTAGGAACGCAAAGCTAGCAAGCTCTGAACGCAATTCTAGCAAGATAGCAACACAATGCTAGCAAGCTAGCAAACAAACCTAGCAAGATAGCAACGAAAGCTAGCAAGCAAGAATCGCAAAGCAAGCAAGGAAGAAAGAAACGCAAAGCTAGCAAGCTAG
>NW_019723754.1:0-940 GCF_002891405.2 Cryptotermes secundus | reverse complement strand
CGCTCGACTACTCAAGAATTCCCCAACTTTTTATGGAACCTCAAGGTACATTACTGTGCTCACAATAGCCCTCCACTAGTTCACATCCTGAGCCAGATCAATCCAGCCTATATCACCCCATTTCTCTTCTCTAAGATACAATTTAATACAATTCTGCCATCTACATCTANCATCTACCTCTTACCGTCTGCTTTTCCTATCAAAACCTTGTATGCAGTTCTCGCCTTCTGATGCGTGCAACATGCCCTTCCCATCTCATCCTCCTTGTCTTGTGTAATTACATTTTGCGAAGAGGTTCGTTGCAGTGCAAAAATGTGATAAGTAACAGTATTCATGTTTACCAGAGCAAGCATATAGCGGTTGAAACTGAGGAATAGAATCATACAGAAATCAGGAAGAAGCAAGGGGTGAGCATAGGCTATATGCTCCTCCGAAACGTCGGGCTCTTTAAGAACGGTATGATTTTAAACCCAGAACACTACACTCTTCATCAAAGTAGACAGTAACCACAGCAATCATGGTATCCCAAGTAGTCACATTGAAGAATATATGTCCTATTAAATTAACATATTATCACGTATGTGAGTGTCTATAGAAGGGGTTTGGATTGGTGAATAGATTTATTGACCACTTACAGGTCGTAAATACAAACAACTATAACACTATCGCTATTTCCACACTGTACAGTTCACTAGAGCACACAGTCTAGTGTTCTCAGTCTGTTACTATATGTTTCCTGGTAACGGCTCCAACAATAGTTATTCCTCTGCCTTCGTGTCAAGTCCTCTCTTTACAGAACTATCTAATGACCTTGTCCCTTGCGTATAATATCGCGGCATGGACCACAGAAAAAACACAGCTTTTCCATTGTTGTAGTTCAAATGTTGCATTATTAAGAAGTTAAAAATTTAATTCGCATAGTGGGGGGTGGAGTCCAGTT
>NW_019723753.1:0-1123 GCF_002891405.2 Cryptotermes secundus | reverse complement strand
CAAGAGACCCAGGATGTGGAAATAGTCACCAGACACATACACAAATTCACACAAGCCACACACATACACACACACATATGCATCCCTGCTGCTAGTTAACTTCCTCCACTAAACCAAATTATCATTTTGTATCACCATAGAAGCCACCATCTGACAAATAAACAAAAAATCTGTTCAGTTTCAAAATTAGATCCCTAAACTTTGACCTAGAGCTATTTAGGAAGCTGGAATACAGGTTTAGAAAACAAGATTCTCCTACAGCTAGAAGTCCAGTAAGAGGAACTGTTACACATCTGGGTTAAAAAAAAAAATCAAAGGTATCCCTGTAACAGGCCGTGGAGGCCCATAGGGTTGTGAGATGTTGAGGTTCCCACATTTTCTACACAATCAGCTCACAGATGGCGATAAGGTTGTCAGCCTTACACACCGGCCAACCTATTTCTCCAAGAATATTCCTGGTACTCATTTCTGTTAAGAGACTGGGTGAACCACAGGGCTATAGTGCGGCTGGAAGGATTAGGTAAATTGAAAAAAAAATCCAATGACGTTATTGGGATTCGATCCCACAACCTTCCAGCTTGTAGCATAGTGCCTCAACCAATACACATTTCGTACTGAATGAAAAAGTTATATAAGTTAATCAAAAGAGCAGTACACTTGACAAAAGCTCGATCATTGCATATGGTGGAGAAAGGCTGTGATGGTGATATTTTGTTTTCCGTTCACCGTTTCTGGCAGTTGCTCGTATATGATATACTCACTGTAGTCTCAGACATTCCTATATTAAGCTTCATAATTGACACAAATGAGCCAGCATAGCTCAGTTGGTATAGCAACAGGCTGCGGGCCAGGGTTCGATTCCCAGCAGAGGCAAAAGATTTTTCTCTGCTCCACAATGTCCAGACAGGCTCCACGGCCCACCCAGCATCCTATCCAATGGGTAGCGTTGGTCAAGTGGCCGGGTCATGAAGCTGACCGCTCATCTCTGTATAGCGCCAAGTTCAAGAATGGTGGAGCTATACTTGCACTCCACAATACTTTTTCACGGTGTGGTGCTTGATTAATTGAGCACAGGAACATTTTTTTTTTATTTTTAACATTCCATTAAGTGTCATAAACGACA
>NW_019723752.1:529-987 GCF_002891405.2 Cryptotermes secundus | reverse complement strand
GTGGCACTTCTCGAAGCAGTCCACTTCACACAGAGCAAAATCACAATTTTTACAAAAGAAGAGTGTGCTCCTGCTTTTCTTATTTAGCAAAACACACAACGTCTTTGTTTCCCTTTGGTTGGCCAGTGATGTGAATGTTTCACGTCCAGTCAACTCAGTTGGGCCCCCTGATAACTTTGGCCTTCCCCGCAGAAACGCCACTGACCATGACATTCAGCTTGTGCGATTGAAGAATCATCTTGGGGGAGGGGGGTTTCTAGCAAAATCAAATAAATCATGTTGATTGACAAAGCGATACTCTCACCTGTTGGTAATACTCACAAAATAGTGATGCAAAGTAATTATAATACTAGTCGAAAAGATTGCCAGTCCGACACATACTGAAAGTCGCAGTGGCGAAGATGCCTTTACTCACGAAGTAATACTGGCTCAGTGGGTTTATACCTCTTCAAAGACGC
>NW_019723752.1:0-315 GCF_002891405.2 Cryptotermes secundus | reverse complement strand
ACAGTCACATCTAAACGTAAAGAGTATCGAAACCAGTACCGTGATATACGATTTCTTTGTTCAGAGCTAAGGAATGAACCACTGACATGACCTCAAGTAGGTTTGTTTTGGTTTCAAACCCAAGGTCAAACTGTCAGTACTCCCAAAGAGAGCATGTGTCCTGCGGCACATATACGTGTCATTCGGCCAACTCCAGTTGCTGCTTGCGACATATATATGTGCCATTCGGACGCAGAAGGTTAAAATGTGTATCGTTGAACGAAACAAAAAATATTATAAAATCCTTGAAAACAAAAAATTCATATGGATATGATG
>NW_019723751.1:0-1632 GCF_002891405.2 Cryptotermes secundus | reverse complement strand
AAACAAATTATGAAAATACAAAAAACGCCTAGGCAATGCCCAACCTGCCTTCTGTAGCACATTCTTATAAATATCTTATTCTGTATTAGCGGTCTTTAAGAATGGGCATCCTTCTGAAGCAGAACACTTTGATGAGGAGGATGAAAAAGGGGAGGATTCTGACTCCAGTGATTATATAGTCAATGATGAAGGGTTGCCCGAGTTGCCTATTGTAGACAGAAGTGAGAAAAAGAGACACAATATTTATTAAAGATGCGGCTCGACATCAAGACTTACTGACTGACTTACTGTCACTCGCAAAGTGACTTGGACTAGGAAGTTTACAATTCTAGTTCACAGTTGTGTTTCAGTACAATGTTCAAGGTGTTATAGAGTTCACTGTTGTTATAATTCTTCAATTCTTCAAACTCACATTCGTCTGAGTCTACTGTGCAAATATAATGTATATTATAGAACAGCTCAACAAGTGGATGTTTCATCATATAACAACATCTCACACATGTTTCTTACAGCAAGATTACATCTGTCTCTTTCCTGCCTTCACTTCTTCCATCCTATTAATTTTTCTCTCTTTGTTTCTTGTGTCCTTTCCAGTGGTCAAGGCTTATGTGATGTGAGGGAGAGATGTTGCTTTTAGTAGGCAAGGTTCCAGTGATCTAAAAGTTAAAAATATTTGTGAAATTAAATCTGCCTATTTATATCGGATAAAATTGATTGGGTGACAAGCTATGGCTATTTGCATTGGAGAAAAGTCACACTTTAATGTTTGTTAAGAATATGCAATTTTTATTTCCAAACTATTATGTAGGTCTTGCAGTGATACTATGGTTTGTGGGCATGTCTAGTCGCATATATTCTACTTATATTACCATTAATTTGTGGTTGTGTCTGAAGTGTGACTCTAATTGTGTAGGCTGTTATATATGCTGTATCTGTTATTTGTCCGGTCTGTCTGGTGTAATGTTTATTGTGTGGTCAGGAGAAAATTGTAGGTCTTTATATTATGTGACTCTGCATATCAGAGGTGATAACAACATTGACCAGAGTTGTGCTTGTGAACTCGTGGTGCAAGATTGAATATAGTTCAGACATGGGTCAATTAGCTAATTGTGCTCACATTGAAACTCACTATGTGCAACAGAAAAATAAAAAAAAAACACATTTGTTTTGTGCTACTGAATTCTGAGATCACTTCTACTGTACAGTAATTTTTTGTCATATGATTTTATTTTTGCTTCACACCCTTCTTGGAGACACAATACTCTTTGTCAGCTGTTCCATACATCTTGTAACCAGTCCTCCATCAGTCCCATAATTTGGCACATGATCATTACCTCCATAGGAATCTAGCTGTATCTTGCGCATAGATTGCCAATTCAGTATCACATTTGGCAGTAATACTGAGCTGTCTGCCAACTCTGTCAACATTACAGCCACTTCAACTTTTACACCAGCATCATCAATTGAGTAGGTGGGTGACATATTGAAATACACTGGTACTTCATTGGCATTGCCTTTAAGTGTGTTGCTGTATCTCTGAAAAACACAACTATCTTGGAATAAAACTGCAAATTATGTGACATTTCGTTATGAACGTTGAGAACTTGTCACCACTGATGTCACACCCAGACT
>NW_019723750.1:0-1056 GCF_002891405.2 Cryptotermes secundus | reverse complement strand
GGTTCTATTGCTGTGTTCGTATACTGCAGGCGTTTCCCAGAAGTGAGTCTACTGTATTATTGGCCCAGTATTTGTTGCCGGCTTGTTTACAGAGCCGTTCCCTAGCAACGGGTCTACAAATCACAATATTCTGTTCCTCTCATTCATCATGAATCAGAAATGCAATATAAAAATCACATAAGTGAAGTTCTAATTTTGTTTGTCAGTGTTAAGCGACAGTTATGCACCTACAATAACTGAACTATACGTTGTGACACATACACTGAGACAGGAAGAGGCTTACAGGCGCCCACAAAGGCACAAGAGAATTGGGAAGCTATTATAGTACGTCTTCCATAATCAGTTTCTTTTTACTTGAGAGTCATTTTGCNCATTTTGCTAAATTATTGCAACACTTGACAGCATTAAAATGACACTCATACTGGACAATTTCCATCGTCACACTGTTGGTTATAAACCAGAATGTTTCGAAATCTGCCAATGGTTCCGTCTTCAGGTACCAATAAGAAGCCCATTCTACTCTGGCCAATACGCCTAACTAATATCTAACCCAATATCTACCCTAAAGTGTAGTTTCCCTTGAAATGATAACAGGAAGGGCAGCCATGTTGCAAAAAGTGTTATAACCGAAACTCAGACAATGTGTAATGCCCAACACACGCGTCCGTTTAATGGCACACCTCCATAAAACATGTTTATATTCAATTTTACTCGTGAGGACCTGCTACAGCTGCCATCTGTACATAGCAGCAGGTACTAAAGGGGGGAAATGGAATGGCTGGGACATGTAATTAAGTTGGATCAGACAAGGGCTTGTAAGGAAATATTTGAAAGTAAGTGAAGATAAAACAGACGTGAAAAGACCCAGACTGAGATTGAAGACAAAAGACAAATAAAAAAGAAGAATAGGCATATGTCAGAAAGCATGAGAAGGTCCAGGCAAATAACAAAGAAAAACAGGCATGTCAGAAAGCAGGAGAAGGTCCAGGCAATTAACAAAGAAGAACAGGCATATGTCAGAAAGCAGAAGGTCCAGGCAAATAACAAAGAAGAATA
>NW_019723749.1:0-501 GCF_002891405.2 Cryptotermes secundus | reverse complement strand
ATCTCTACGGCGTCTTCGGTAACGAAACACGTTACAATATGTTACATAAAGGTATTATTGAACTAAGTATGTCGCCATGGAGCAGTAGTATTGTGTTAGTAAAGAAGAAGACGACAGACGGATCCATTAAGTATAGATTTTGTGTTGATTATAGATCATTGAATGCCGTAACAAAACCAGACGCGTACCCGATTCCAAATATAACGGATACGCTAGATTCATTGGGAACTAGTAGGATATTTTCAGTTTTAGATATGGCTTCGGGCTATCACCAGATAGAAGTTCGAGAAGAAGATAGAGAGAAAACAGCTTTCTCATGTCATATGGGTCACTATCAGTTTACAAAGTTGCCATTTGGGGTAAATAATGGACCAGCTACATACCAGAGGTGTATGGATTTTATCTTAACAGGATTAAATGGGATAGACTGTTTAGCTTACTTAGATGATGTAATTCGTTATTCAGCTACTATGGAAGAACACGCAGAGAAGTTAGAAAGAA
>NW_019723748.1:0-209 GCF_002891405.2 Cryptotermes secundus | reverse complement strand
GATGGTATTGATGGGAGTGATCTGGCGCAGGATAGGAACCAGTGGATGGCTCTTGTGAACACGGTAATAAACCTTCGAGTTCCATAAAATGCTGGGAAATTCTTGAGTAACTACAGAATTGGCGGCCCCTCAAGAAGGGCTCAGCTCCGTGAGTAAGTAAATGATAGAAGACACGAAGTTTATTTAAAAGATCGCTAAATCAGTAGTGC
>NW_019723747.1:0-276 GCF_002891405.2 Cryptotermes secundus | reverse complement strand
GAAAACAGTAAAATGGACGAAGAAAGTTGCACTGTGGCTTATAAACTGTGCACTTTTCAATTCATTTTCGGTTTTCAAAAAGGTGAACAGAAATTCTACTTTGAAATACAAAGCATTTCTGTTGAACTTGGCAAAAACTTGGGCTTCTGACCTCATGGTGGCGGCAGTACCTGCGTCAGACACAGACGTAGTGTAGTCAGGGCCATCTGGTCATACCCGCCGGAGGCCTCATGTGGACCCTCCTGGACGACTCTCAGGTGATATGCGGAAACATAC
>NW_019723746.1:0-225 GCF_002891405.2 Cryptotermes secundus | reverse complement strand
GGGAAACTCATGTTCTTAAAATACTGTCATTCTCAGTCACATATAAAATATCAGCGAACCAGAATGATGCTATTCAGCAGTCCGAACAGAACGATTGCATTTTCAAATGAAAACATTCACTGTACTCGATTCCTGTCATATTTAATTTGATTTTATAAGGAAAAACTCAATTGTTTACGTGTTTAATGTTTAGGCTGCGCCATAGCTCAAGCGGTTAGTCGCTGG
>NW_019723745.1:0-409 GCF_002891405.2 Cryptotermes secundus | reverse complement strand
TGACAATAAGGAACAAACGTGTGGAACTGTGAAATGCTACGAGCGTGGTTCATACGCGTGCGACGTGTTGTGTTGACGTGCAGGGAAAATTTTTTGTAAACCTTATGTAAATCCAGTTTTCTTCTAAAGCACTACAGTTTAAAGGAAACAGATTGATAGAAGGGTGTGATATGCAACCATTAGTATGTTTACTGGGATGCTGAAAATAATGTAATTTTGTAACATAAAATTGATGAAAAATGTGTTGCACAATGCAAAATTAAGAAACTGAAAAAAAAAAAGGTTTAGAATGCTTCTTTCCTAAAAGATTGATTAAAAAACTGTTTGTATTGTATTTCTAATTTGTTTTGACTGAACTTTGAAGAAAAAAGATTTTTCGCCAGTTTTCAAATCACTGTATCTCTTTAAT
>NW_019723744.1:0-681 GCF_002891405.2 Cryptotermes secundus | reverse complement strand
CGAGGAATCATCCCGAGTTTCTGGCTGCTTTCACAATTTGAAGATTTTGCGTATTGACTATTGTATTCTATATTGTTCGCTTAAATGTCTCTCAAAATGTTTCCCACATTTGCTAGAACTACAAATCACTGGCCATAACTTGATACTTTCAGAAGTGGAGAAGAATTTTCCAAGGCTCAATAAACTTTTCCTGAGAACATGTGACTTACCAATTGATCACAGTTTTCATAACACCTCCCTAGAGCATCTCACCCTTATCATGTGTGGTTCTGGTTACAGAATTGGAACCCTGATATCACCCTGTCACCATCTGAAGACACTTGAAATCATTGCAAGCAGCAGTTTTTATGCTAGGAAGACACACGTTCTCTTTCAAATGCACAACTTGAAAGAAGTGTCATTAGGAGCGGTAGGAGGGCATGTACCACCTGAAATTGTTGCCTTGCTTTCTGAACGCTTTAAAACAACAGTCTTGCTAGAAGATCCAAAATTCTCCTCACTCTATGAGGGCTGTCCTGGGGTGAGAGTAGATACTGACCGCTGGCTTGAGTTAACTAAGCCCACTCTGTTCGATGCTGTGATGCATAGTCGTTGGGGATACTGCCACTCAGATTTTTTCAACCCCACAAGAAGATGCAAATAATCTGCCTACTCGCCACCATTCGACGAAAGTGATATAGT
>NW_019723743.1:0-227 GCF_002891405.2 Cryptotermes secundus | reverse complement strand
TTAACGATAATTCAGTTGTAGAATTTTCTTCTTCCTTTTCGCTCCCACTTTGGACCTTAGGGCTGATTTCTCTGTTTCATTGATCATTTTTGCAGACGGTAGGACTCCTTGGACGGGTGATTAACCCATCGCAAGGCCTCTACCTAAACACAGGACAACACAAACCGAATAAACGCACACACATCAAACATCCATGCCTTGTGTGGGATTCGAACACACGATCCCGG
>NW_019723742.1:0-425 GCF_002891405.2 Cryptotermes secundus | reverse complement strand
AACCTATCAAGCTGGCAACGCAAAGCTAGCAAGCTAGCAATGCAATTCTACAAGCTAGAAACGCAAAGTTAGCAAGCTAGGAACTCAAAGCTAGCAAGCTAGCAACGCAAATCTAGCAAGCAAGGAACACAAAGTAAGCAAGGAACGCGAAACTAGCAAGCTAGCAACGCAAAGCTGAAAAGCTAGCAAAGCAATGTGGAAAGTTAGCAACGCAACAAGCTGTCAACGCAAAGCTAGCAAACTAGCAATGGAAAACTAGCAAGGTAGCAACGCAAAGCTAGCAAGCTATAAATCCCAAATGTAGCAAGTTAGCAACGCAAAGCTGGCAAGCTAGCAACCAAATTAGCAAGCCAACAATTCAAAGTATGCAAGCTAACAAGGCTGGCAAGGTAGCAACGCAAAGCTTTCAAGCTAGCAACGCAAAG
>NW_019723741.1:0-432 GCF_002891405.2 Cryptotermes secundus | reverse complement strand
AATTTTCTGAGCTACAAATATCAGCTTTGTCATGCTATCATTACATGCAACAGTAGTATTAAGGACCTAGGTGTTTTCTTTGATTCAAAATTATATTTTCACACACATTTTGATTACGTATTTTCTGGATGCATGAAGCTTTTAGGCCTCTTTCGCTCCATAATGTACAGATTTTCCTCCCTGACTTTAGTCAGGTCCAAGTTGGAATATGCCTCTGTAGTTTGGAACTCCATCACTTTGACTGATGCCAATAAGCTTGAGCACATCCAACAGAAGTTTGTTTCCATCCGTTTTTATTGTTTCTTCCCTTGTATTCCATATAATTATACAGATGCCTTAGAGAAATTAATTCTACAATATTTACGTAAACAGAGACATCACCTTAACGCACTTTTTTTATTCAGGTCTATTGTGGGCTTAAATCATGCTCTT
>NW_019723740.1:0-220 GCF_002891405.2 Cryptotermes secundus | reverse complement strand
GTGATTTTCCTCAGAATTGCCAGTATGAGCTTCCTTCATATACCAGTGAACATAGGCTCCATCTAAGGCCCTGAGATTCTCGTGACTTTATTCAGAATTGCCAATATGACCTTCCTTCATATGTCAGTGAACACGGGTAACTCTAAGGCCCTGATATTCTCGTGATTTTCCTCATAATTGCCAATATGAAATTTCTTCATGTGCCAGTGAACACGCCTAC
>NW_019723739.1:0-400 GCF_002891405.2 Cryptotermes secundus | reverse complement strand
AGACATTTTAGTGAGCAGTTTGGCACGACATGGTTCGCGATAATTTAGAGCAACATGTATTTCTGAATAATACCTACGTAAAATACGGATCTGCTGGAAAGTATACGCGAAAAATTCTACGTAAATTCCAGGATGAAAGAGTACCCAGTAGACAATTCACAATTTCCTGAAGAAGCTCAGAACAACGGAACGCTTAATAGATAAGAAAACAAAACATAAGCGCCGAATGCTTACTCAGGAGCAGTTAATGACATAGGGGTCTCACTTGAATATGCACCGAGAAAATCACTGAAACGTCTAGCTCAAGAGACTTGAGTGTCTAGTGCAAGAAGGGCAACACAATTGCTGAAGGCACCCAGTGAAAGTTGGTGTCTGGTGTGCTGTAAGTGCAAGAAGGATT
>NW_019723738.1:0-222 GCF_002891405.2 Cryptotermes secundus | reverse complement strand
TAAAACCGTTCTCCATCAAAACATGTGAAAGCTTCAAAAACTAGAGGACATACAGTGATGGAAACCTGCCATGACACAATGTAAAGAGTGGATGAACTTGTGGCAGGATGTGGTGTGAACTGAGAACATTACGACAGATATTACATGTAGAATTTTATGCTACAGCTGTGAATATTTTGACCTCAAATAAGCCCAGTAACCCAAGATAAGGACATGTCTCAC
>NW_019723737.1:0-519 GCF_002891405.2 Cryptotermes secundus | reverse complement strand
CACGAGAAGTGGTGAACAACGGTTGCAAGAAGTGACGGCCGTGTGGAGTTGTAAGAAGTGGCGCAGCCAACGTGGACGCACGACTTAATATCGAAGGCAACCTACGACGGACGTCTGCCAGCTGAGTCCAGCTATCTGTGAAACAGATCCCAGCAACCAGCAAGAACAGGATAGACGGAGCAGCACGTCACTGGCGGACAGCAACAGCAGGTCAGCGCTGCAGATATAAGGTTAGTCAGTGGTGAGCAGTTGTGTCGAACCGTGCCCTGCGCAGCCGCGTCGTGGAAGTGGAAGGAGAGTCAGATATGTCGGGAGTGCGTGAAGAAGACCTTGTAACCATACGGAAAGAGAGTGTGCCGGAAAAATGTATAGTGAATTTAGGTCAAAACGAGCTGCAAATAGGACAGAATCAGGAAACTGTAAGTACGGAACTAGAGAAGAGCACATGTGACCTGGGCGTTACAGAGCAAGCTGGTGTAGAGGTTTCTCCTACCAACCCCGTCACCATGTATAATTCTT
>NW_019723736.1:0-1130 GCF_002891405.2 Cryptotermes secundus | reverse complement strand
TTGCTAGCATGCTAGATGGCTAGATTTGCGTTGCTAGCTTGCTACATTTGCGTAGCTATCTTACTAGCAATTCGTTGTTTGCATGCTTGCTTTGCGATTCTATCTGGCTAGCTTTGCGTTGCTATCTACCTAGTTTTCCGTTGCTAGCTTGCTTGCTTTGCGTTGCTAACTTGCTAGCTTGCCAGCTTTGCGTTTCAACTTGCTAGTTTTGCGTTGCTATCTTCGTAGCTTTGAGTTGCTAGCTTGCTATCTTTGGTTCTAGCTTGCTAGTTTTCAAATTCAATCTTGCTCTCTTTGCTTTGCTAACTTGCTAGCATTGCGTTGCTATCTAGTTGGCTTTCCGTTGCTAGCTTACTAGCTTTTCGTTGCTAGCTTGCTAGTTTCGCGTTTCTAGCTCGCCAGCTTTGCGTTGCTAGCCTGCCAGCTTTGCGTTGCTAGCTCGCCAGCTTTGCGTTGCTAGCTTGCTAATTTTGCGTTGCAAGCTTGCCAGCTTTGCGTTGCTAGCTCGCCAGCTTTACGTTGCTAGTTTGCTAATTTTGCGTTGCTAGCTTTCTAGCTTTGCGTTTGTAGCATGCTTGCTTTGCGTTGCTAGCTTCCTATCTTTGCGTTGCTAGCTTGCTTGATTTCCGTTTTTATCTTCGTAGCTTGCTAGATATGCGTTGCTAGCTTGCTAACTTTGCGTTCCTATTTTGCAAGCTTTGCGTTGCAAGCTTGCCAGCTCGGCGTTGTTAGCTTGCCTGCTTTTCTTTTCTAGATTGCACGCTCTTTTTATCTAGCTTGCTAGGTTTCCTTTGATAGCTTACTAGATTTGCGTTTCTAGTTTGCTAGCTTTGCGTTTCTAGCTTGCTAGCTTTTCGTTTCTTGCTTGCTTGCTTGTTTGATTTTCGTTTCATGCTTGCTAGACTTGCGTGGTTAGCTTGCTAGCTTTGCGTTGCTAGATTGATAGGTTTGCGTAGCTAGATTGCTACCTTTGCGTTGCTAGCTTGATAGCTTTGCGTTTCTATCTTGATAACTATGCGTTGCTTGCTTGCTTTCTTGCTTTCTTTGCGTATCTTGCTTGTTAGCTTCTCGATGATAGCTTGCAGGCTTTGCGTTGCTAGCTTGCTAGCATTGCGTTGCTAGCTTGCCAG
>NW_019723735.1:710-871 GCF_002891405.2 Cryptotermes secundus | reverse complement strand
AGCAAGGTAGTAATGCAATGTTAGCAAGCTATCTACGCAAATGTAACAAGCTTGCAAGCTAACAACGAAAATCTAGCAAGCTAGCAATGCAAAGCTAGGAAGCTAGCAACACAAACTAGCAAGCTACCATCGCAAATCTAGCAAGCTAGAAACACAAAAAT
>NW_019723735.1:0-640 GCF_002891405.2 Cryptotermes secundus | reverse complement strand
GCAACGCAAAGCTACCAAGCTAGCAACGCAAGGTTAGCAAGCTAGCAACGCAAAGCTAGCAAGATAGCAACACAGAGCTAGCAAGTTTGTAACGCAAATCTAGCAATCTAGCAAGCTAGAAACTCAAAGCTAGCAAGCTAGTAAACCCAAGCTAGCAAGGTAGGAACGCAAATCTAGCAAATTAGCAACGCAAAGCCCACTAGTTAGCAACGCAAAGCTAGCAAGCTAGCAACGAAATCTAGCAAGCAAGAAACGCAAAGCAAACAAGCAACGCAAACATAGCAAGTTAGCAACGAAAGCTTGAAAACAATCAAGGCAAAGCAAGCAAGCAAGCAAGCAACCAATCTAGGAAGCTAGCAACGCAAAGCTAGCAAGCTAGAAAGGCAAAGCTAGCGAGCTAGCAAGGTAGCAACGCAAACCTAGCAAGCTAGCCACGCAAATCTAGCAAGCTAGCTACGAAAATCTGGCAAGTTAGAAATGTAAACCTGGCCAGCTAGCAACGCAATGCTGGTAGCTAGCAAAGCAAAGCTAGCAAGCCAGCAACTCAAAGCTAGCAAGATAGCAACTAAAAGCTAGCAAGCATGCAACGCATATATAGCAACTAGCAAGCTAGCAACGGAAAGCTAGCAAGTTTGCAACG
>NW_019723734.1:0-414 GCF_002891405.2 Cryptotermes secundus | reverse complement strand
CAAGCTAGCAACACAAATCTAGCTAGAAAACAAGGAACACAAAGCAGCAAGCAAACTAGCAAAACAAAGATATAAGCTAGCAAAGCAAAAAATAGCAAGCGAGGAGCGCAAATCTCTCAAGCTACGAAGCTAGCATCGCAATGCTAGCATACTAGCAACGCAAAGCTAGCAAGCTAGCAACGCAACGTTAGCAAGCTAGCAACGCAAACCTAGGAAGCAAGATCCGCAAAGCAAAGAAGCAAGCAAGCAAAGCAAAGCAAGCCATCTAACAACGCAAAGCTAGCAAGCGAGCAACGCAAAGCAAGCAAGCTTGCAATGCAATGATAGCAAGCTAGCAAACAAAGTTAGCTAGAAAGAAACCCAAATAATCAAGAAAGCAAGGAAGCAAGCAACGCAAGGCTAGCAAGCTAGTAA
>NW_019723733.1:0-479 GCF_002891405.2 Cryptotermes secundus | reverse complement strand
TTTCCTGGGGAGTAAAGCGCGGCCGGTACGTAAGGCTGACAACCTACCGTCATTTTTGAGCCGATTGTCTAGATAATGTGGGACCCTCAACGTCTCACAACCCTATGGGCCTCACGGCCTGGAACAGGGATAGCTTTACCTACATTTTTATTTACTTACATACCTTGTGGTAGGGCCGTAAAACACAGCATTACTCTAGGAAGGGTGAATAGTCATACGAGAGCCCTCTAGCTCTAGAGCAACTAGACCGAACTAGATCGTTAGCTGCATCGGGCAGGTTGGTTCGAGAGTTGCCCAGGTCAAACCCTGACTGCACTATCGGCTATCCTGCCTCTGACATTTATCGCTTCCTTCATTGTTTCCAGTCTACTGCTGAGATATTATCAGGAACTAGACCCATGACAATGACCTTTCAAGTATTTACCTACTCGCTTTTCATACCATCTTCCTACCTGTTTGACGCTGTATGACTTCCAAAG
>NW_019723732.1:0-451 GCF_002891405.2 Cryptotermes secundus | reverse complement strand
AAATTCATTAAGAAATATAGTAATTATTAGAAACTTAAAGTAATTTCATAAATTAGAGGGATATATTTAAAACTGGTTGAAATTCGTTATTAAAACTTGAAAAATTCAGAGAATTTTATGTTAAAATTATATAGATTTCCTGGAATTCGTTCAAAATTCAGTTAATATTCCTTAAATTACCCTCGAATCCTTCAAAATTTCTTTAAATTTCCTGAAATATTATGTAAATCTTCAAAAAATGTGTTAGAATTCCTGGATTTTGAGTGAAATATTTGACAAAATATTCGATAATATTTATATTAATTAAAATCGAGAAATAAAGTTTGTTTGAAGTTACATGAATTAGGGAGAAGAAGGTCAAAATTAGTTGAGAATTCCTTAAGTTATCACGAAATCCTTCAAAATCTGATAAAAATGAAGAAATACTTAAATATCTTTAAAAATTGCAGAG
>NW_019723731.1:0-1128 GCF_002891405.2 Cryptotermes secundus | reverse complement strand
GATATGGACTATAAATCATGTTATTACAAGGTTTCACTCAACTCAATTCCTCTAGTTCTTATTAAGCTCGAGACTTACGTATCGATTTTGTATTAAACAATATTTTTCTCCTTCAAAAACCAATGGGAGGATCTGTGGTTTCTACCCTTTGTTTCCTCCTACATGGTGAATATAGTCACATAGGTTTGAACACCGTACCTTTTTTCAAAAAATTTCCAGGAGCTTCCAAACTTTGTTCTGGGCCCCAAGTCGGTCATTTTTAACGTCTTATATCTCCGGTGGGTAAGCTCCCAAAATTTCAAACTCACTGCAAATAATTCTCTATTCCACAGTAACATGGGATTAAAATGTAACCATTATATTCAACTAATATCGAAGTTTCTATAATGTGATGAAACGCGTTTACATCTCCAATGGATGTTTGCGATGTCTTCTGTATCTCGATAGGTATTGCAGTTAGAAACTCCAATAAGAAACCATTTTGTTCCTCATGATATGGACCATAAAGCATATCATTACAAGGTTTCACTCAACAAATTTCCTCTAGGTCTAATTAAGCTCGAAATTTATCCATCGATTTTGGGGAAAACTCTATTTTTCACATTCAAAAACCATTGCGAGAAGGAAAGTAACAGATCTGTGGTTTCAACCTTTGTTTCCTCCTACATGGTGAATATAATCACATAGTTTTGAACACCGTACCTATTTTCCAAAATTTTACAGGAGCTTCAGAACTTTGCTCTGGGCCCAAAATCTGCCATTTAACGTCTCATATCTCCCGTGGGAAAGCTCCGAAAAATTTCAAACTCACTGCAAATAATTCACTGTTCCAGTGTAACATGGAATTAAAATTGTAACTTTTTTCCAGTGTAACATGGAATTAAAATTGTAACTTTTATATTCAAATAATAGCGAAGATTTTATAGTGTGAATAAACGCGATTTCGGCTGCAGTGGAGGTGTGCGTTGTCTTCTGTATCTCAATAGCTATTACAGCTAGAGATTCGAATAAGAAACCACTTTGTTCCTCATGATTCATTCATCAGTAATCTGTCTGTCAGTAGTCAGTCAGTAAGTCTTGGTGTGTTCCTCATGATATGGACTATAAATCATGTTATTACATGGTTTC
>NW_019723730.1:337-569 GCF_002891405.2 Cryptotermes secundus | reverse complement strand
GGAGCGGACTGAGACTGAGTCCACTTGGTATGCTTTTGTACCAGCCCCAGATCATAGTTGAGTGTGGAGCAGTTAGTGGAATGTGATTTGGCAGGGGAAATGAAAGTAATTGTAGAAAACATGTTGCAGTCCCACTTTGTGCTCAACAGAACCGATTTATGTCCTGACCTGGGATCAAACCTGGATCACCATATTGGGAAGCCATCAGCTATCAACCAGAGCTTATGTCCCT
>NW_019723730.1:0-223 GCF_002891405.2 Cryptotermes secundus | reverse complement strand
GTGTTCAATTATAACAAGTCTTAACTTGCATTTGTGAAGGGGATGTGGTGATTTTCAAGTAACATTCTGATTCATCTGTGAGTGTTGGGATGCAGTGAATTTAAATGGTGCAGCAAAGGGTGAAAGCAAGAATATTCTGAACAATACTTTCTTCTGTGGGGTGATGCCATGTACAGTGAGTGCCTCGTAACTTCAGCCGTGCAGAAAGATAAACGCTGTTGTG
>NW_019723729.1:0-397 GCF_002891405.2 Cryptotermes secundus | reverse complement strand
TAGATGGATGCGCAGTAATCTTCTGCGCAAACCTAATCTGACCAAGGTAACCTAACTTAACCTAACCTAACTTAACCTAACATCAGAGATCCAAGGGCAAGCCCCCAGGTTTACAGGTGGGTGCGCAGTACTTCATTGCGCACACACAAAAGTGACGTCATTTACGAAGCTGCTATTTAACCGAACGTAATATAGGACTGTCGTAACGTGGAATATAAGTCGAAATATGACGTTATGTATAAAATTGAGCGTCTTATCTGTTTTTCCACCCAAAGTATAAATTTTTGTTGTTATATTCCGAGGTTATATTCCTACCTGATAGCTTAGATTGTGTCGAGAACGCCGCTCCCATCTCAAGGGTTTGCGAATCCCCCACGGTAATATAAATGATTACTGA
>NW_019723728.1:0-403 GCF_002891405.2 Cryptotermes secundus | reverse complement strand
AGAGGTTTGCTTTGCCACATTGCTAGCTTGCTAGGTTGCTAGCTTCGCCNGCTAACTTAATAGATTTGCGTTGCTATCATGCTAGCTTTTCGTTGCTGGTTGCTATCTTTGAGTTGTTAACTTGCTAGGTTTGCGTTGCTACCTTGGTAATTTTGCTTTCCAAGCTTTCCAGCTAGCTAGATTTGAGTAGCTAGCTTGCTAGCTTTGCGTTCTAGCTTGCATTCTTTGCGTTTCTATCTTGCTACCTTTGCGTTGCTAGATTGACAGTTTTGCGTTGCTAGCTTGCCAATTACGCGTTGCCATCTTGCCACCTTTGCGATGATAGCTTGCCAGTTTGCGTTGCTATCTTCCTAGTTTTCGTTTATATCTTGCCCGTTTGCGTTGCAATCTTGCCATCATTGTG
>NW_019723727.1:0-275 GCF_002891405.2 Cryptotermes secundus | reverse complement strand
AAGAAAGAATTATGAATACACTCAGGACAAATTAAGACAGATTAATATAGACAGAACTTGACAGACCAAGGAAGACCTCAGAAAATATGGTATCTATATACAAAGTTGGAACGTGCTAGATTTCTCACAAAGGGGAGTGGAGAAGACGCTTGAATGCCCCAGAAACAGGTCTGCCTATGTCAGAGACATACGGCAAAGATACAACGAAACATGTTGAGACATTGGAAATTGGATTTAAAATATACAGAATGAGGTAGTCAATTTCTACTGTAAGG
>NW_019723726.1:0-463 GCF_002891405.2 Cryptotermes secundus | reverse complement strand
CCACGATAATTACTACAGTCAGTTTTATCACCCTTCTTGTGAACTACTGCAATAACAGACTCCTTACACTGATCAGGCAATTTTTCCTTATTCTAAATAGAATTAAATGGATCTTAGAACGTAATATTTCGCCTCCTGCTTGAACAAATTTTCCCGGAATTTGATCACTATCTTTTCAACTTCACAATGGCAATTTCAACCTCAAGATCAGGTACTAAGGGCTCAGCTGTATGTATTTCTATCTGCCTAACATCATTGACCCTATGTACATTCAATAACTGAGAGAAGAAGTTCCTCCACCTATTCAAAATGCTGTAGGAATCTGCAAGTAGATCACCATTCTCATCCTTCACTAAGTTACTGCTAGGCTGGTAATCCCTCCTAAATTCATTTATTCCTCTATACAGGTCCCAAATGATCTTGTTCTTACTGTTCATTGCAAGCTCATCAATTTTTTCTTTCA
>NW_019723725.1:0-883 GCF_002891405.2 Cryptotermes secundus | reverse complement strand
ATTAAATGGAAGGCATTGAGTTTGCAGGAGAAACATAATATTATACAGAAAGTGGAAATGAATCTGAATCGCATGCAGCTTTTATGTGGTCCATTATGACTTGTGTTTTCTTAACATTTCTTAAGCACTAAAGTGTAAAGTAGCTTTGGTGTTGCTGCTGTATTTCCTATTGCCTGATATACTTTCTTTTTAATTGAAATACTATGAAGCAGTTGCATGGGATTAAAATAAGAAATAGATCCAAAAAATGAATCTGATTTTACTTGTACATTCTATTCTAAGAAGTTTACCCATTTCAGAAGTTCTTTTCTACAAGTCCCCTGAACAACTTCCTATCTGAGAAACACTGTATTTAAGGAATTTGTATTGTCTTATGTTAAATGAGGGGTAAGTAGTTAGGTGGAAGTGTGGGACATGGAGAAATAAACAGTTGTACAATCAGGCTTAAAATGTTGGTTATAAATTACGTGATAAAGGGTGAACATTGTAATTTTTTTCCGCAGCCGATCTTTTTTTCAGTAGAGGAAATTCACAGTTAACTGATACTCAGACATCAAGAATAGTCACTCATCTGGCAGAAATTTGAACAAAAATTTGCCATTTCTGTAAAGTGTTTCAAAAACAGTTTGTGATATATGTGTGTTCACCCATGACAGTAGTTCTCCCAGTCCCTGCTAGCAGCACTGCCTATCATTCTTCCTCTTGCAGGTGCTATGTCAGTAGAGGCTGACTGAATTTATGATTGCTTTGCAGTATGCTCATACATATCCAAAATCATTTTGCCCATCAATCCTGAATGATGCCTAGAAAGACTCCCATTCAAGAACTAATGCAGAAACATGTTCTTTTGGCTTCATGTTAGGCTTCTATAATTTTCTCTTAT
>NW_019723724.1:0-371 GCF_002891405.2 Cryptotermes secundus | reverse complement strand
TACACAATGCTAGTGACTGACTACATTGAAGGACAGTAAAACTTCAAAACATGCATCTATATTTTCTATCAGTTATAGATAAATAGGTTGCCACTATTAAAGTTCCACCCTCCTATATCTCTTTGAGATTTTATTTTTATTACTAAGGTAACAAGGATCAGAGGAAAGGGTTGCAAGTGGTTTCGTCTGTTGGATGCTTTTCCAGTGGCTGTCATTGCCTCACGTTGATGATGTTAAAGCAAATATCTTCTGTTGGTGTTTCTGCGCGAAGGAGATGGATGCTGCCTTGTTAGACTTTTCAAAATTTATAGAGAAGGTAAAATAGCGAACATTATTTTTCTGCAGGTAGGATTTCATAGCTGAGGAGTCCG
>NW_019723723.1:0-1206 GCF_002891405.2 Cryptotermes secundus | reverse complement strand
CGTTTCTTGTTACTAGATTTAGTTGCTAGCTTGCTAGCTTTGCGTCTCTAGCTCGCTAGCTTTGCGTTCCGAGCTTGCGAGCTTTGCTTTGCAATCTTGCTAATTTTGCGTTGTTTGCTTGCTTGCTTGCTTGCCTGCTTTCGTGTTTCTTGCTTGCTAGCTTTGCATTACTAGCTTGCTAGACTGCTAGATATGCGTTGCTAGCTTCCTAGCTTTGCGTTGGTAGCTTGACAGGTTTGCGTTCCTAGTTTTCCAGGTTTGCGTTGTAATCTAGCCAGGTTTGCGTTACGAGCTTCCAGATTTGCGTTGCTAGCTTGCCAGCTTTGCGTTTCTACTTGCCAGATTTGCATTGCAACATTGCTAGCTTTCCGTCGCTATCTTGCTAGCATGCTAGATATGCGTTGCTAGGTTGTAAGCTTTGCGTTACAAGCCTCCTAGATTTGCGTTTCTAAATTGCTAGCATTGCGTTGCTAGCTTGCCAGCTTTGTGTTGCTATCTGCCAGGTTTGCGTTGCTAGCTTGCCAGTTTGCGTTGGTACCTTGACAGCTTTGCGTTGTTATCTTGCCAGGTTTGCGTAGCTACCTTTCTAGATTTGGGTTGTTACCTTTCTATCTTTCCGTTGCTAGCTTGCTAGTTTTGTACTGCTAGCTTGCTAGCCTTGAGTTTCTTGCTTGATTGTTTGCTTTGCGTTCCTTGCTTGTTAGTTTTCGTTGCTAGCCTCCTAGATTTGCGTTAATAGATTGCTAGCTTAGCGTGTCTAGCTTGCTACCTTTGCGAAGCTAGCTTGCTAGTTTTGTGTTGCTAGGTTGATAAATTGCTAGATTTTTGTTGCTAACTTGCTAGATTTTCGATGCTATCTTGTTAGCTATGCGTTGCTAGCTGGCTAGCTTTTCGTTGCTATCTTGTTAGTTTTGGGTTGATAACTAGCAACCTTTGCTAGCTTCGCGTTGCTTGCTTGTTAGATATGCGTTGCTATCTTGCTAGCTTTGCGTTGCTGTCTTCCTAGCTTTGGGTTGCTAGGATGCTAAATTGGTAGATTTGCGTTGCTATCTTGCTAGTTTTGCGTTGCTAGCTTGCTAACTTTGCGTTACTAGCTTGGTAGGTCTGCGTTCCTAGCTTGCTAGTTTTGCTTTGCTAGCTTGCCAGTTTTGCGTTGCTAGCTTGGTAGCTTTGCGTTGCTAGCTTGCTAGCTTTGCCTTGCTAGCT
>NW_019723722.1:0-891 GCF_002891405.2 Cryptotermes secundus | reverse complement strand
TTACAGAACTATATGATCGACCTAATCGGCCAGAAACCTCAGAAGCTGAACCGGAAGAAGAAGTAGATACGGACGAGAAAGGATATATTTTACAAAGTGAGGTGGAAGAAACTATCAAGGAAATGAGGAAGGGAAAGGCTACAGGAGATGATGATGTACCTGGAGATGTGCTCAAGTTACTGGGAGAAGGTGGTTTGAAAACACTGACAAAACTAATGAACACCATATATGAAATTTGAGAGTGGCCCAAGGACTTTACAGAAGTTACAATGATTGCCTTAAAGAAAAAGACAAAAGCTACAAAATGCAGCGACCATCGCACAATAAGCCTTATTGCACATACAGCAAAGATAATGGCAAAAATACTTAAAAGAAGAATTGAGAGGAAAATAGAGGATATACTTGGAGAAGATCAGTTTGGATTTAGAAGAGGAAAAGGAACCAGGGATGCAATTGGGATGATGAGAATTGTAGCAGAACAAACTTTGGAGATGAAGAACTGTGTGTTTGCTTCATAGACTGGCAGAAGGCATTAAACGTGTAAACTGGACCAAATTAATGCAGATCCTAAAGGAAACAGGTATCGATTGGTGTGAAAGAAGGTTGATTAGATAATTGTACATGGATCAGAAAGCTAGAGTAAGAATGGACAGAGGTGAGACAAGAAGTGTGCAGATTGGAAGAGGAGTTCGACAAGGATGCTGTCTATCACCAATTCTGATATATGGGGTTTCTGGACTTTATCCATCGTCCTGGTTTTTAAGATAACAAATAAAAACACGACGTTTCGAAAACTGGATCTGTTTCCGCTGGACTAGTCCAGTCACTAGTCCAGTGATTGAGGCAATCTCTTTCTAACGGACCCAACAGAATAGGTGTTTCCCTTTTCCT
>NW_019723721.1:0-417 GCF_002891405.2 Cryptotermes secundus | reverse complement strand
GAAACTTGGACAAGCTCAGGGAAAATGGCATTCTCTCTGATGCCATGAGAACGCAAGATTTTAAGGAAAATTTACGGACAAAAATATGAACAAGGAGCGTGGAGAATAACAAGTGTCCTAGAACTATAAAATTGATATAAGTCAAGAGATATTGCAAGTGAAATGGAAATTAGAACATCAGAATGGCTGGGATGTTACCAGAATGGAATTACTCACACTAAACATAATACTCAACATTAAACCAGGCAGAAGATGAAGAGTTAGAAGATTCAAACTGAGAGGGTTAGATGACAAAAAACCCTCAGTTATAAAAATAAGGAAACTAAAAATCGAGAAAAAAATAATGGAACGTATTTCTAAGGGAGGCTAAGAGTAAATTAAATGCTATGACTTTGAGGGGCCTATGAACTCTAGTGG
>NW_019723720.1:0-681 GCF_002891405.2 Cryptotermes secundus | reverse complement strand
CCGGAGCTCCACAGGGCCTTCGAAGAGCGCAAGGCGAGTTTGTCATGCGCCACACTACTGGCTCACCCCGACCCATCTGCGCCTCTTGCACTCGTCACAGATGCCTCCACGTCCGCAATTGGTGCCGTGCTACAGCAACGCGTCAAGAACGCCTGGCAGCCCCTAGCATTCTACTCAAGAAAACTCAACCCGGCCCAGCAAAATTCAGTGCGTATGACCGCGAGCGGCTGGCCATCTATGAGGCCGTAAAGCTCTTTCGCCACATGTTGGAAGCGCGCCACTTCAGCATCTTCACAGACCACAAACCTATCACTTACGCTTTCCAGCAGAAAAGGGACAAATGCTCACCAAGGCAATTCAACCACCTGGATTTCATAGCACAATTCACGACCGACATCCGACACATCACGGGACAGGACAACGTCGTTGCCGACGCGCTCTCCCGCGTCGAATCCGTCACGGCGCCACCATCATACGACGCATTGGCCGCATTGCAGGACAGCGACGACAAGCTTCAATCACTTCGGCAGTCAAACACGGCTTTGCGGCTCAAAAAGCTACCAATCACCGGTACCACGGTGTCCATCTACTGCGATACCCCTATCGGGAAACCTCGGCCGTACATCCCAGCTCCTATACGGTTCAAAGTGTTCCAGTCCGTCCATGATCTGTCGCACCCAG
>NW_019723719.1:0-495 GCF_002891405.2 Cryptotermes secundus | reverse complement strand
GTTTTCACTGCAGGAGTGGACCTAATGCTAATTCATAAGTGAATACGNATTTTGAAATGAAAGTTTGTTTGAGATCAGAATTGAATATCAGAGTTTTGTAACTTGCTTATTTACTGAGTGTTGTACAAAGTGATGCTTTGAGGTGTGATCGGTTTATTGATTGATTCAATCCAATTAAATTAGAAGAAATAATTTTTGTGATTGATGCTACTTGCATGGATTGGAATGATGTTAAGTTAATTTTGATAAAATTATGAGAATTGTATATTGTTGTTTTTACCTAATAAAATGTGTGAAAAGAGAAATAAAGAATACAAGGAAATAAAAAATTGTTTCATTTCTACTAAAAGTAATCACCTCCTACTTGAATTCATGTGTCGAATTGTTTAGAAAGTTTTCGAAAAGGTTGTCAATAGGCTTTCAAACGAAAAACTTTCAGTTTGGTCATTGCACAGCATTGTGAAACCTCTTTCCTTAGATGGTAGTTTTCTCATT
>NW_019723718.1:0-321 GCF_002891405.2 Cryptotermes secundus | reverse complement strand
TTTTGCGTTGTTAGCATGCTATTCTAGCATGCTTGCTTTGCGTTCTTGGCTTGCAAGCTTTGCGTTGCTATCTTGCCAGATGTCGTTCCTATCTTGCCAGCTGTGCGTTGCTAGATTTCCAGCTTTGCTTTGTTAGCTTCCCAAATTTGCGTTGCTTGCTTGTTAGCTTTGCTTTTTGCTTGTTAACTTTCCGTTGCTAGCTTGCTACCTTGTTATATGTGCGTTGTTAGCTTGCTAGCATTGCGGTGCTAGCTTGCCAGCTTTGCATTGCTAGCATGCCAGCTTTGCGTTGACAGCTTGCCTGCATTGAATTTCTAGATT
>NW_019723717.1:0-824 GCF_002891405.2 Cryptotermes secundus | reverse complement strand
CACTATGTACAATGTCCCTTGCATTCCAGGTGCAAAGACAATTTATTTATGATAAAGGATTCTTCAGCATTCTCCACTAGCCTAATAAAGAATAAACAATTCACCATACTCACTGTTCATATGTGAGATGAGGATTTATATTGCCAAGGATGAGGTGGCAGTGGAGTTTAACCTGTAATAATACCACAGAATTCTGCATAATACTAATGACATGCCTTAAACTAGATCTAGTAAGACTGATAAGGAGTTTGATCAATTTTTAGCCAATTTCTCTGCACAACTATTTAGTGTATTAGATGTACAGCTTCATGAATATTTTTGAGCCTTCAAGCATGATCAGGGCTAGATCCAACCTCCACAAGGTGACTTCTTTCCATACTACCATTTCTCAGGTTCAAGTTATGATACACAAAATGGAGGACCTGTGGTGCCAATGAGCGCTAGAGTGATTAATAAAAACTGTTTCATAGACATACATGAGAATGATGGTCAGATAGAGACCAGAATTTGGAAACATTTTGAAGATCAAGATGAGAACACATTTTCATTAATAGACCTTTATTATCCTGGTAATGACAGTGTATAACACTAGCCCCAGTATCTTGTACCGCTTGGAAGTTGGCTTTTATGGTAATGAGTTAGGCTGCTGGCCAAAAGAAAAAAAAATGTATGGTCAGAAAGAGGGAGAGAAAGACTTTGTTGACAAGCTGATTCATGCTAACAATGCCAATTAGTATGACTCCGATGCCCGCAATTGAAAATCAGCCTTTAACTGTCACGTGGGACAAAGCTTTAACATGTTTGACCACAAGTTAGAGGCTACA
>NW_019723716.1:0-469 GCF_002891405.2 Cryptotermes secundus | reverse complement strand
ACGTCTCATAAATATATGAAGACATTGGCTGATAGCAGCACTTCAATCACAGCTGACACCACGAAGCACCTGTCTGGCACTGGAACCAGNCTGAGAACACTTCCATGTCACCAGCATGTACTGCAGCAACCATGTCCTTCTGTACTTGTTGAGTAACATGGAAACTCAGGAAATTCATCAGGGGTTTCCTTGCCACGACTTGTGGACGGATTTGGTGAAGAAGCATCAGGTGCCCTGAACAATGACTATAGGTTACACACAACAGTAGCACCATCATCCTCACAACTAGTTCCACACAGACCTCTGATAGCAAGTGCACTGATGATGTTAGTCTTCAGGGCATCTACAAACTGTCCCACAGTTGGATTATTGTTCAAACCAGACTACCAATGAATAGCTTCAAATGTGTTCACAAGGTGATCACCAGACAGCTGTTGCCAGGTATTCACCACAGCACCCCACTGAAAGA
>NW_019723715.1:0-810 GCF_002891405.2 Cryptotermes secundus | reverse complement strand
AACTGGAAGCTAGCAAGCTAGCAACGCAAAGCTGGCCAGCTAGCATCGAATATCTAGCAATCTAGCAACGCAAAGATAGCAAGTTAGCTACGCAAAGCTAGCAAGCTAGCAACGCAATGCTAGCAAGCTAGCAACGCAAAAATAGCAAGCTAGAAACGCAAAGCTAGCAGGCTAGATCGCAATGCTTGCAAGCTAGCAACGCAAAGTTAAAAAAGCTAGCAACGCAAAACTAGCAAGCTAGAAACGCAAAGAGAGCAAGATAGCAACGCCAAGCTAGGAAGCAACCAAAGCCAAGCTAGCAAGGTAGCAACGCAAAACTGCTAAGCTAGTAACGCAAACCTAGGTATTTAGCAACTCAAATCTAGGAAGCTATGAACGAAAGGAAGCATGCAAGCAAGCTACGCAAATCTAGCAAGCTAGCAACTCAAAGCAAGCAAGCTAGCAACGCAAAACTGGCAAGCGAGCAAAGCAAATCTAGGTAGTTAGCAACGCAAATATAGCAAGCTAGCAACGCAAAGATAGCAAGATAGCAACGCATATCTAGCAAAGGAGCAAGCTAGCAGCTGAAACTAGTAAGCTAGCAACGCAAACCTGGCAAGCTAGCAACTCATAGCTTGCAAGCTAGCAAAGCAATGCTAGCAAGGTAGCAACGTATATCTAGTAAGCTAGCAATCTAGCAACGGAAATCTAGTAACCTAGCAACGCAAAGCTAGCAAGGTAACAACGCACTTCTAGCATGCTAGGAAGCTAGATACGGAAAGGTAACAAACTAGCAACGTATAGCTAGATAGCTATCAACGCAAAAATAGC
>NW_019723714.1:0-620 GCF_002891405.2 Cryptotermes secundus | reverse complement strand
AACAGATTCTTTGACGATTTACATAATATTTCAAGGTATTTAAAGGAATCTTAAACGATTCGAAGGTAACTGAATGTTGAACGAATTGTACGAAGGCTATATAATTTTAACCTAAATTTCCTTAACATTTTAAGGATAATACAAAGAATTTCAACCAATTTATAAAAGATTTCACTCTAGGTTTAGTAATTATTTTACGTTTCTGATAATTACAATATTATTTAATGAATTTTAATAAAATTTCATTAATTCTAAATTAATTTAATTAACTTTAACAAAATTTTGAAAGATCTCAACTAATTTTATGAATAGTTTCCGAAAATTCATTGAAGATTTTACGTTAATATGAGGAATTACAGACAATATGTGAAACATTTCTTCTTTTAAATGAAATTCTGTCCAAAATATTGACGATATCTATATTATATTAGGGAAATTATAAGTCAATTTTCATTAATGATAAGTAATCAGGTTTTGATACATTTCAAAGTAATTTATGAAATTCTGAACAAAAATGTTTCCAGATTTCAAGTTATTAGAAAGAATTTCAAAAAATTTCAAAGAAACCACTTCAGGGATTCTGTCAATTTTTTGACGGTATTTAATCATTAATTAATTTT
>NW_019723713.1:0-212 GCF_002891405.2 Cryptotermes secundus | reverse complement strand
CAAACCTAACAGGGTTAGTTTTAAGATAGACAGGGTAACATCGCACAAGTTATATGCGAATTTTTGCGCGACCATTGATTTTTTGGGGGGGCCAGACGTAACAAGGGCCCGAAACCGGGAAGTAGGCATTGGATGCATCCCGGAGGTTGCTAATTGGCTACGGGCGTAGCAATTCGCCTGATTATAGGGTTTACGACCCAGAACTCTTACCC
>NW_019723712.1:0-424 GCF_002891405.2 Cryptotermes secundus | reverse complement strand
AGCTTTGCATTTTTAGTTTTCCAGCAATTCGTTGCTTGCTTGCCATGNTTGCAAGCTTGCTAGCTTTCCGTTGCTAGTTTGCTAGCTTGCTAGATATGCGTTGCTTGCTTGCTATCTTTGAGTTGCTAGCTTTCTAGCTTTGCGTTGCTAGCTTGCTAAATTTGCGTTGCTAGATTGCTAGCTTTGCGTTCCTAGCTTGCTAGCTTTGCTTCGCTAGCTTACCAGCTTTGCGTTGCTAGATGGCCAGGTTTGCATTTCTCGTTTCCAGCTTTTCGTAACTAGCTTGCTAGATTTGCGTGCCTAACTTTCTATGTTTACGTTGCTACCTTGCTAGCTTTCCGTTTCTAGATTTATAGCTTTGCTTTGCTAGCTAGCTAGATTTGCGTTGCTAGCTTGCTAGATTTGGTTGGTTGCTTGCTTGCTT
>NW_019723711.1:318-447 GCF_002891405.2 Cryptotermes secundus | reverse complement strand
AGCCGACTACCGTTGGAGTATAGCAGCCGTCGCGGATAGAAGAACTGGACTTGTGTGTGATTGTGTAATTGGGAGCGTGTGATACAGTGATACGTAGCTCCCCTACTGTAAACGTGTAGACTACTGAAG
>NW_019723711.1:0-126 GCF_002891405.2 Cryptotermes secundus | reverse complement strand
TTTTTTTTTTGTTTATACACGAAATCCTGATTCCAGGCGTTAGTCAGGATTTACTGGCGGAGCGGGTATGAACTTTTTTTAAGGGAAAACTAGAATGAAATATTGTTAAGTATACATTCAGGAAAA
>NW_019723710.1:0-374 GCF_002891405.2 Cryptotermes secundus | reverse complement strand
TTGAAGACCATTTGCAAGTGGCCCCCACTTGTGATAACAAAACCGCTGTCAACAAGTCACAGAGGTTTCACAACATCCAATAGCACAACAAATTATTCAATCACTTGCAAGAGTGGTGAACTGTTGTTCAAATGCCAACTAGGTACAGTATATAAGAACATCACCTTAAACAACTAGAACTAGAACAGATTAATCTTGAAGGTTATAAACTTGGTGCTGCATACTGCAGGAAATCTTTACTCAAGGGAGGGGTGTGTATTTTTGTACATAAAGACTACAATTACCTAACGTTGATGTAAACAAACATTGTAATGAACAACAGATTGAGACTTGTGCACTAAAACTAAAACTATCCACAGTTAACATATATATAA
>NW_019723709.1:0-1336 GCF_002891405.2 Cryptotermes secundus | reverse complement strand
CTTTCAAATCAAGGGGGTAACGTCGGCGTAAATAAATATATTTTGAGGTAATAAGTAAAGAAGTTCCCTTACCCCTGCCTTAGTAGTTGCCGTGGCACGAACGATAGAAGTGGTCTGCCGGAGCCGACATGTAAGGACATAGAAAGGAAGGAGGACGATTACACCATTATTAGGAACAGTATTTATTTCTGTCGTTGAATTTCATGTTGTGAAATACAATGTAAGCCATTTTGGTGGGAATTAACGGAAGCCACAATCCAACGGTTTGAGAAATACTATGTATATGACCACATCATGGAATGCTTTAGATATTGCAACAAACATGTTGAGTGTTTGTTGGAATGGTAAACATTTGGCTTCGTTAACTGCGGTTGCCTTTAGGAACACTTTGCACAAAGTGACAGCTATTATAATAATAATTATATTTACAAGCATCAGTAGTTACAGTACACAAACTATATCTCTGAACGTTTTAAAGCACTAAGGGGTTATTTTTCTCGCCAAAGTTGCAAGTTATAATTATTAATTTTATTTTTGGTTAACTTTTTATAATCCGAGCCGGGACAGCGTAGTCGGTATAGCGACTGGCTACGGGATGGACGACCGAGAGGTCGGAGTTCGAGTCCCCGTAAGGTCAAGAATTTTCTCTTCTCCACGGGGTCCAGACCGGCTCTGGGGTCCACCCAACTACCTGTTCAATGGGCACCAGGGGCTGTTTCCCTGGGAGTAAAGCGGCCGGGGCGTGAAACTAACCACTCACCTCCAGAAACCTCAAGAAAATGTGGATCTATACATCCACTCCACCATACGCCTTCATGGCGTAGTGCTTAATTAGTTAAGCACAGGAACAACTTTANTTTTTTCCTTACTTTTTATACTAATTCTTATACAAATAGCACAGTTTGTGGGATATGAGGTTCTGATAGCGATGAATATCAAAGGTTTTATTTTGGGGGATGAAACAAGAGTTTTTTATCCGCTGCTGGACTGAGTATCCTAGTTGTAACGCTCTCTACTTGATACTTGGGAGGCGTTTGGTTCGAATCTGAGCAGGGGTAGTGGTTATCTTGACTGAGGGTTTTCGTATTATTCCTCAGTACCTGGTGGCAAATAGGCAGCTTCCTGTCGCATCCTTTCTAATTCGTCTTCCATCCTACCATTCGAAGCTAGGGCATGTATAGTCTCGATACTTAAGGTGTCGTTAAATAACATGCGAAAGAAAAATTACATACTTGCTAATTCATTCATTCATTCATGGCTATACAGCCAATTGTTGGGCCCTAGCCTCTTCTTCGGTCGCGTAACCAACCATTTATACACAGACGGTAGGACTCCT
>NW_019723708.1:0-296 GCF_002891405.2 Cryptotermes secundus | reverse complement strand
CAAAATTGCAATGGTTACAGGATCCAAGCGAGTTAAATGGGGATAATCTGAACAATATAAGACGTGAAACCAGCAGGCATTTCAGGAACAAAAAGAGGGAATATCTGAAAGACAAAATTGACGAGCTTGAAATGAACAGTAAGAACAAGAACATTAAGAGACCTGTATAGAGGAATAAATTACTTTAAGAAGGGTTACCAGCCTAGCAGTAACTTGTGAAGGATGAGAATGCTGATCTGCTTGGAGATTCGACAACATTTGGAATAGGTGGAGGAACTACTTCTCTCAGTTATTGA
>NW_019723707.1:0-569 GCF_002891405.2 Cryptotermes secundus | reverse complement strand
ACCTTGCTAGCTTTGCGTTGCTGGCTTCCTAGCTTTGCGTTGCTATCTTACTACATTTGAGTTGCTAGCTTGCAAGGTTTGAGTTGCCAGCTTGCTATCTTTGCGTTGCCAGCTTGCTAGCATTACGTTGCAAACTTCCTAGCTTTGCGTTACTAGCTTTCTAGCGTTGCGATCTAGCTTGCTAGATTTGCGTTGCTTGCTTCCTTGCTTTACGTTTCTTGCTTGCTAGCTACGTGTTGCTAGCTTGCTAGCTCTGCGTTGCTAATTTGCTAGCTTTATGTTGAGCGCTTGCTAGCTTGCTAGATATGCGTTGCTACCTTGCTAAATTTTCGTTGCTAGCTTGCAGCTTTGCGTTGTTAGCTAACCAGCTTTGCGTTTCTAGCTTGCCAGGTTTGCTTTGCTAGCTTGCCAGCTTTGCTTTGCTAGCTTCCAAGCTTTGCGTTTTTAGATTGTCAGCTTTTCGTTGCTAGCTTGCTAGATTTGCGTTGCTAGTTTGCTAGCTTTCCGTAGCTAGCTTGATAGCTATGCTTTGTGAACTTGTTAGCTTTGCTTTGTTATCTTGCTAGTTT
>NW_019723706.1:0-1000 GCF_002891405.2 Cryptotermes secundus | reverse complement strand
TTTGTCAGTGTTTTCAAACCACCTTCTCCTAGTAACTTAAGCACAGCTCCAGGTACATCATCATCTCCTGTGGCCTTTCCATTCCTCACNTAGCTTTTTCCACCTCACTTTGTAAAATATATGGTCCTTTCTCGTCTGTATCTACTTCTTCTTCCGGTTCAACTTCTAAGGTTTCTGGCCAATTAGGTCGATCATATAGTTATGTAATATAATTTTCCCAAATTTTCAGCACTTGCCTCTGATCTACTCTTCTATTCCCCTGGGAATCTTCGATGCCAATATTTTGAATCCCATGGTTCTCTTTCCATCCTAGTTCTTTTGTCTTCATGTACATCAAATCATAACGTCCTGTTCTTTGAAATTCTATAATCTCATTACATATCTTCTCAAGATATTCCTTTTTGGCCCTGTCCGTGGCTCTTTTAAATTCATTCATCAGTCTCCTGTATTTGCTCCTGCCTTCTTCATTGTTTACATTCTTCCATTTCCTTCGCTCCTCCATTTTACTCATCATCTCCTTTGTAATCCATGGTTTTCTTGCTATCTTCTCAACTTTACCAACCAGTTCACTAATAGTATCTAACATGCATTCTTTTGTATTGGTCTACTGTACATCAGCATTTCCGCTTTCACTTTCAATTGCACTGAGTTTCTCTTCTAGGGTCTCCTGCACGCTTTGTCTTCAAGCACATAACTTCTCCAAATCCCATCTAGGTCTGCGCTTTTGGAGTCATAATTTTCTTCAACCTGGTTCGAAACTTGGCAACCAGTAAGTAGTGGTCATAGTCAATATCTGCCCCAGGCAGCGTCTTCGCATCCTTCACACTGTTTCTGAATCAATGTTTCACAAGGATGTAGTCCAGCTGATGCCTCCTCCAATCCCCAGGTGCCTTCCATGTGTAAAGTCTTCTCTTTGGCTTTTTGACCCAAGTGTTGGTAACAATGAGTCTATTTCTTTCACAAAAGTCAATAAGTGTTTGACCCCTGTGATTCCGTCTTC
>NW_019723705.1:0-615 GCF_002891405.2 Cryptotermes secundus | reverse complement strand
GTACATGTATAATCTTAACAATGAGAAGGTTAATATTGTAATTTCCTATATACTAATCTAGACCTAATTTTGTTATATGAATATACTGCACTAAATATGGATCCATATTTGGGAGTTCAAATGATTTTAGTCATTTGATCATAATTACTGCCTGCTGATGGTCCCATGAGGACCAACACATGAAGCGGTTGAAAATAAAAATTAAATCTGAGTATTGGTTGACTGCATAACTACATTTGTTGTGTTGATGGAAACCTTACCTTGCCATTTGCTTATGACATACAACAGGATGCACACTGAATATAATTCACATGGGCTTCTGGTCAAGTTCTGCAATTGCTTCTACTGATTAAATTACATTCCCTGGTGCCTTCAGACCTTGCCCATATCTTCCTTGATTTCTTTCTTTTCAAATCTACATCAGTTGACATTATGTAGCTTCAGCATACAAAAACCAATTAACCAAACATGTGATCAGCCTAGATTGCTCGTTGCTAGTAAAGGTTATCACGCTGTTATCACTACCAACAGTCGTGCACAGAATGGCTAGATGACTAGAAGGGAGAAAGGGGAAAGTGTGATAGCTGAAGGGAGATGTAGAAGGGACTGATCCAT
>NW_019723704.1:0-465 GCF_002891405.2 Cryptotermes secundus | reverse complement strand
TGTATATCCCTCAGTGCTTCCTGATGGGTGTTTCATGATTTTACATAGCCCATTTATGCAGTTTCCAGGACACTTTCAGTGATGAAAAAGCTGAATAGATCAGTTCAGTGTGACTGGTTAAGATTTTCTTACTTCAATTATTCACACCCTTACATGTTTCGGTCTTCAGAGACCATCTTCTGAGGGACACCTTTACATCAATACAGTTAGAAGCCACTATTACTGTACATGTTCTAAAAGTTAAAATATATACATACAACATAAATAATATACAATTGGCTGTAAAATCTAAAGTCTTTACAACTACAGCGGCTGTTCCAATACTTTAAAATATTTGTAGTTAGTTTGTTAAAATTCTATTGGAATTCGTAAACCAAGCTGGTTCTTGTCATCCCTCTTATTTTGTCCTTTGACAGGGGCCGAATGTGTGCCACCTTGTCGTTCTCGAGAAGAGGGTTCTTTAAT
>NW_019723703.1:0-469 GCF_002891405.2 Cryptotermes secundus | reverse complement strand
GGAGAAACATGTGGCTCCATCTTCTGGGTAGAGAAGGACAAACAACATTTGAATTTCTGACGGCCGTGACTATGAAGAAATCTGCCTTTNCCCACACACATTCCATTTTAATCAGGCGACACCAGCAAGTTCTGTCTACATGGCTATTAATTCCTATACTATGTTTCGGAGCAAAATAAAACTCCCATCTTCGGCGTATTAGTGTAAGTCAAGCAAGAAACCCACCTACTGCTTGTTCGGTGTAGATGTCGTGTTAGTCGACGTTTCGCAGGAACGTATCTCTTCCATCTTCATGGCAGAAAGAGAAACATGGCTAGATTTGAGGTTTTCACCGAGTTGACTGAAGAAAACAGCCTTCTGGGATGTTGCAATCTGCCAATGTCTGGCTAAATGTTTCGGAAGAAAGTATCTCCTCCAACTTCAAGGTATATGTGAATATAATTAGATTTTAAATTTTGTCGTTTGTGAT
>NW_019723702.1:0-206 GCF_002891405.2 Cryptotermes secundus | reverse complement strand
TTGTGTCGTTAGTGTGCTGCATTCTTTCACATATATATTTTAAAAGTGTGTTAATGATTTACTTACTGTGATTTGTCTTTGAGAATATGTGTAATTGTTATGGGTTAAATATAAACATTTTTATTTGTATCATTCATGGGATTTGTCCTGTTGTCTTTGAATATTACTATATCCACTCTTCTTCCAGCCATGTAAGGATTAATGGA
>NW_019723701.1:0-733 GCF_002891405.2 Cryptotermes secundus | reverse complement strand
TTCAAAATTCAATAGAAATTCCTTAAATTTCCTTCCAATCTTTGATAAATTCTATAAATTTCCTGAAATATTTTGTAAATCGTCAAAGAAACTCTTAGAAATACCGAATTTATGGTGATATCTTTCCCAAAATATTTGATATTATTTATATTAAATTGAAGTCGAGAAAGAGTTTGTTAAGAATTAGATAATTTCGGTTGAAGAAGGTCAAAATTTTTTGGGTTTCTTTAAAGTTTTATGAAACACCTTAAAATTTGTTTAAATTAATTTATAATTAAATATCGTCAAAGAATTAAATAGAATTCCATAATTTAAATTGGAATATTTGGAGATTTTGTTGAAATTCATTGTATTAACTTGAAATGTGGAATAAAATTTTGGTCAAAATTTCATAAATTACATTTAAATCTATCAAAAAAGTTTTATATTCCTTAACTTAAACTTAACATCAATGAATATTTAATTAATTTTCCTTAAGAGAAAGAATAAATCGTGAATAATTTGGTCAGATTTCCATCTATTAAGAAGAAATCTTTCAAATACTGTTTAAAATAATTATATTAACGTAAAATCGGCAATGAACTTTCTAAGTCTTTTCATAAAATCGTTTGAGGTCGTTCAAATTTTGAATAAATTTCCTTTAAATTTATTGCCAATAAATAAAAATTTTAATAAAATTCAAAAAAATATATAGTAATTATCAGAAACATAAAGTAATTTCATAAATTAGAGT
>NW_019723700.1:312-1802 GCF_002891405.2 Cryptotermes secundus | reverse complement strand
CGTAAAGCTAGTAAGCTAACTACGCAAAGCTAGCAAGCTACCAACTCATATCTAGAAATCTAGCGAGCTAGAAACGCAAAGTTAGCATGCTAGCAACGCAAAGCTGGCAAGCTAGCAACGCAAAATTAGCAAACTAGAAACGCAATGTTAGCAAGCTAGCTANGCGTCCAAGACAGCAACGCAAAGCGTGCAAGCTAGCAACGCATATCTATCAAGATATCAACGCAAAGCCAGCAAGATAGCAAAGAAAATCTATCAAGCTAGCAACGCAAATCTAGCAATCTAGCAAGCTCAACATAGGAAATTTAGCAAGCTAACATCGCAAAGCTAGCCAGCTACCAAAGCCAAGCTAGCAAGCTAGCAACGCAAAGCTACGAAGTTAGCAACGCAAAGCTAGCAATTTAGCAACGCATGGCTAGGAAGCTAGGAAAGAAAGATAGCAAGCAAGAAACGCAAAGCGATTATCAAGCTAGCAAAGCAAAGATTGTAAGTTGCAACGCAAAATTAGGAAGCTAGCAACGCAAAGCTAGCAAGCTAGCAATGGACACTAGTAAGCTAGCAACCCATATCTAGCAAGCTAGAAATTAGCAACGGAAACTAGCAAGCTTGCAATTCAAAGTTGGCAAGCTAGAAACGCAAAGCCGGCAAGCTAGAAAAGAAAAGTTGGCAAGCTAGGAACGCAAAGCTGGCTAGCTAGCAACGCAAAGTTGGCACGCTTGCTAGGCAAAGCTAGCGAGCTAGCAACGCAAAACTAGCAAACTACCAACGCAATGTTAGCAAGATTGCAACACAAAGCTAGCAATCTATCAAGCTAGCAACGCAATGCTATCAATCTAGCAATGCAATGCTTGCAAGCTAGAAACACAAGCTGGCAAGCTAGCAACGCAAAGCTGGCAAGCTAGCAACCCATATCTAGCAAGCTAGCACAGCAAATATAGCAAGCTATCAACGGAAAGCTAGCAAGCTAGTAACGCTAATCTAGACAGCTAGCAACGCAAAATAAGCAAGCTAGCAACACAATGCTATAAAGATAGCAACACAAAGCTAGCAATCTAGCAAGGTATCAACGCAAACATAGCAAGATAGCAACGCTAAGCTGGCAAGCAGGCAACGCATATTTACCAAGCTAGAAACGCAAACAAAGCAAGCTAGCAACGCAAACCTAGCAAGCTAGAACCCAAAGCTGGCAAGCTAGAAACGCAAAGCTAGGATCTAGCAAAGGAAAGCTAGCAAGGAAGCAACGAATATCTAGCAAGATAGCAACACAAAGATAGCAAGCTTACAACGCAAACTGGCATGCTAACAACGCAAAGCTGGCAAGCTAGCAACGCAAAGCTGCAAGCTAGCAACGCAAACTAGGAAGCTAGCAACGCAAAGCTAGCAAGCTAGCAACGCACAACTTCCAAACTCTCATCGCAAAACTAATAAGCTAGCAACGCAAATCTAACAATGCTAGAAACGAAAAGCTAGAATGCTAGATCGCAAAAATA
>NW_019723700.1:0-285 GCF_002891405.2 Cryptotermes secundus | reverse complement strand
GAAAAATTAGCAAGCTATAATCGGAAAGCTAGCATGCTCGATCGCACAAATATCAAGTTAGCATCGCAAAGCTACCAAGCAAGCAACGCAAAACTAGCAAGCTAGGAACGGAAAGCTAGCAAGATAGCAACGCAAAGCTACCAAACTAGCATCGCAAAGCTAGTAAGCTAGCAACGAATTGCTAGCATGATAGCAACGAAAAGTTAGCAAGCTAGATACGCAAAGCCAGCTAGATAGCATAGAAAGCTAGCAAGTTAGCAACGCAAATATAGCAATTTAGCAAGC
>NW_019723699.1:0-957 GCF_002891405.2 Cryptotermes secundus | reverse complement strand
CCTAGTCAGGACTTGCCTTACGCTATATATACCGACGCGAGTAAATACGGCATTAGCTCAGTCCTAATGCAGGAGAATGAATCCGGAGAAACATACATTGTTTCTACTGCTTCTAGAGTATTAACTCCTACGGAACAGAAATACTCTACTTGCGAGCAGGAACTGCTGGCCGTTGTATACGCGTTGCAAAAATTCAGATTGTACGTCTTCGGTCACAAGATTACTGTCTTCTCAGATAATAAGGCGCTGTCGTTCCTGAAGAAATGTAATCTGACCTCAAATCGCATTACTCGATGGATATTGCAACTCCAGGAGTATGATTTAGATATAATTCACATAAAGGGGTCTGACAATTTTTTGGCAGACGCGTTGAGTAGGAACCCGATGGGCCTGACACGAGAACAGATAAATCGAATAGGAAGACCAAAGGATATTTTGGTATCGGCTATTAACCTGAACCTGGATTCTGGCTTGAAAGGAGAAATGAAAGATATAGCGAAACATCAAAGGAGCGATCCTAAAATTCAGGAGATTAAGCAGAAATTGGCGACGGCGTTGACTTCAACCCAGAATAAATACATGCTTAAAGATGACGTGCTGTATTGTAAGGACAGTCAGTCATACCCCTACTGGAGGATATATCTCCCTAACAGTCTGGAGAATAAGATTATAGGATTCGTATACACGTCGTCGGGGCATCAAGGGACTGACCGTTGCATGCATGAGATTGCGCTCACATTCTACATGAGAAGTCTGGGTAGAAAGGTGAGGAAGTGGGTCTCGCATTGCGAGACATGTCAACGCGTGAAACACCCAAAACGGAGCTATGAGATAGAAAGTAGGTCCCACCTACCAACTAAACCGGGAAAGCTCATGTCATTAGATCTCTATGGTCCTGTACCTGCTGGACGCGGTGGAGTTAAGTACATTTTAGTATGTCTTGATGTATTTTCAAAG
>NW_019723698.1:0-906 GCF_002891405.2 Cryptotermes secundus | reverse complement strand
TAAAACAACTACATTTCAGAAATTTCTTATGCTTGTGTATTCAGAGAAAGGAATCAGCTCTGCTGGATCCCTTGGTAGAGCTACTCCATGCTTTGAGAGTAACGCTTCTCACCTGAAGAAGGAAACAGAATCAATTTCTGAAACTNNAAACTTTGTGGTTTTCAAAACTGTGACGACAAAATAAAAAATAACAGCTTTAAGCAATGATTCTCTGGTCATTCAGCCTGCAGCCTATTCACTACAACTTTCTGTGATGCTCTTCTGTTGAACAGAAAATGTTCACATTCATGGATAAGAACTGTCATGTAAGGTGCACTGATGATCCTTTAAAATAACAATGAGGATCCCGGTCTCAAGTCGATGGAACACACAGTCATAGTAATTTAAACTTCAGGTACATGTAAGTCTTGGTTCATTTAATGACAATTCTTCAGCTGTGTCAGTTATACAGTGCTGAATGATAGGAAAACTGTGAATGATGAACTGAAAGGTAGTGGTCTTGGCCAACTTCACGAAAATGTCCAAATATTTGTCAGGAGCACAATGATGAAACACCCCAACTGCAATACACAGCGCATGGGCCGAGACTGGTAACTACCATTCTCTGAATATGAATTCCGACATCTGCTCTCTCCCGCAGATATTTGGGAAAAGAAACAAGAAATTAAAGGGTGGGGGGAGAGGAAACAGGTAAAACATTCCAAATATTAACACAGAAAATTATGATCATTTTTAAATGTGGCACAGCCTCTGTGTCACCGCAGACCCCCACACCTCCAGAGTAATATATAAAAAATATTCAAACTAAACAGCTTAAAGTAAATATGGAAGCAAATGCCCACAGATAAAGTGGTGAAAGCGTGAAGCTGACATTCACCACCTAGTGCCAAGGTTAAGAACTGAAAG
>NW_019723697.1:0-333 GCF_002891405.2 Cryptotermes secundus | reverse complement strand
CTGTGAGTTGCTAGCTTGCCAGCTGTGAGTTGCTAGCTTTCCAGCTCTGCGATGCTAGCTTGCCAGCTTTGCGTTGCTTGCTTGCTTGCTAGCTTTGCGTTGGTAGCTTGCTAGTTTTGCGTTGCTAGCTTCCTATCTTTACGTTGCTAGCTTGCTAGCTTTGCGTTGCTAGATTGGTAGCTTTGCGTTGCTAACTTCCTAGCTTTGCGTTGCTAGCTTGCTAGTTTGCGTTCCTAGCTTGTTAGCTTTGAGTTCCTAGCTTGCTAGCTTTTCGTTGCTTGCTTGATATGCGTTTCTTGCTTCCTAACTTGCATGCTAACTTTGCGTCGCTAG
>NW_019723696.1:0-966 GCF_002891405.2 Cryptotermes secundus | reverse complement strand
CTTCTATCGGCCTTCATTTATTCCTTGTCAGTTTTTCTATCGGCGACTAATTTGGCCAGGAAATCGTCTTTTTCTTTCTTCATCTCGGCCTGCTGTCTGGCCGCCATTTGCTCCAGACGTTCCATAAGTTTTTCCATGTCCATGTTATAGCAGTCGAATACTCGATGCACAATAATTCAATTATTTGTCAGGCGTGTTTAAGTTCGTAAAAATTCTGACACCAAATTATCACGTGTTTTGAGTTCGAATCACGTTGATCACGTGTGTAAGTCTAAATCCCACTTCCGACACCAATGTAACGTGTTTACGTTACTGATCCCACTTCTGACACCAGTGTAACGTGTTTACGTTACCGAATACGCCGTAGAGATGGTTAATTGTGTTTATTTAACAATCTACAAATAACGGCTACAATTAATTATCACACAGTTGGGGGGTTTCACACTTTATAACCCTAAAACAAAATCTCTTGACACAGTCTTCACTCGTCTTCACGTATTAGTAACGCGGGAGCTACACAAGTCTCCCTGAAATACACACTCCGAGTATAACTGTACTACAGCAATCACTATGTCTGGAAAGCACACAATAAGTCTTCCGTTCGCTGATTTCTTAGTTGTCGCACACTCGAAGGCTGCTATGTTTCAACTATATTCAACTATATCGTAGCTGCTGTGGAGTCCGCTTATATAGACGCAGTGCTTGCTTGTTGCGTAATGAGTGCCACGTCATCCTGTTACGTCACCGCTGTTGACTCGCATTGAATAGTTACCGGGTTACGGGGGCTCGGCTATCTTCGGCTCCGTTCGGCTCTCTTCGGCTCCGCTCGTGACGTCACCGCGGCGAGAGTGGCGGGGTGACGTCTCGCCTATTACGCGAGCGCTACGATACCGCTGGGGAGGTAGGGTCCAACATGTCACAATACAAAGAATTTTAGGTTTAAATTATATTCATTTAATTGTAACC
>NW_019723695.1:0-654 GCF_002891405.2 Cryptotermes secundus | reverse complement strand
TAAATCTACTTTAATTGTTTGATTGTATTTCTTGGGTATCTAAGTATTGCACTTCTGTACTTACGTATTTCACTGGTGTGCTCTTTATTGTATCAAGTGTGCATTTGAGTTCACTGTATATTAATAGTATTAACAACATTTTATGCACATAACGACCATTGTGTGGATTAAAGTGTTAATCAATATTACTGACTATTACATTACAGATGGAACCCTTGAAAGACTATAAGTGGAACCTCAATGCAATAGAATGCTTAAATGTAATATTACCCACTATGAAAGTTATAACATTTATGGAAGAATGAGTAAAAAGGAATGGGGAAGAAAGTAGGGTAGAAAGACACTGAGATAACGTAAAAGAACTGATGACTTCATATTTAAAACAACTTGGATCTGGAGCTGATCGAGTAACGTAAAACAGTAAGGTAAAATTTTCGCTGCCCTTAACTAATTAAGCACTACGCCATGAAGGAGTATGTGGGAGTGGATGTATAGATCCATATTTTCTTGACCTCGGCACTAACTGGAGGTGAGTGGTCAGCTACACCCCCCGGCCGCTTTACCCTCGGGAAGGAGCCACTGGTACCCACTGGATAGAAGGCTATGTAGGTCCCACAGCCAGTCTGCACGACATGGAGAAGAGAAAATTCTGAC
>NW_019723694.1:0-610 GCF_002891405.2 Cryptotermes secundus | reverse complement strand
GTCTGCACGCCACTGCTACCAATGTGCTCTCTGGACGTAACTGACTCAAATGAGCTGAAATATGTGAAGATAGCTAGAAGTAATATATATGTAATGCTGTCCTGAACAGTAGTGTGTCTGCACGCCACTGACATAAATGACCTGAAATATATGAAAACAGCTAAGATTAATATGTCTGTAACACAACTCTGAGTGTGTTTTGTCTGTACGCCTCTGAGGTCAGCATGGGGCTGGACAGCAGCCAGTCCGCATGTTAATATCACTCGGAGTCTAGCCAGGTCCAATGCCATTACACCCCAACACATCCGTGTAATACAACCCCCATCCAACCCTTTCACTTCACTGCCTTTCATTTTTGGGATTATACGAGTATACTCGTACACAACTGATAAAGTCACACAAGTTAAAGAAATGTTAGGTTATCCCTTGGCTTAATTAATCACATGCCATGCCATGAAGACGTATTGAGAAGTGGAGGTATAGCTCCATCAACCTTAACTTCTACATTGGATGGAGGTGATGATATTCACCCACCGCTTTACTCCTCCGGGAATCAGCTCCCAGTAAAAAAAGGTAAAGTTGTCTCTGTACTTAGATAATTAAACACTAC
>NW_019723693.1:0-960 GCF_002891405.2 Cryptotermes secundus | reverse complement strand
TTCATAATGCACAATAAAGACAAATGGTGTGACACCATTAACAATCGGACAAAGTCAAACATTTTAAAATATAGAAATTAAGAAACTATTAAATAAATTTTAATAATTATGTTATTTTACAGCTTGACTTCTTGAACACTGTAGCGTGTAGACCCGTTACTATATAAACAGGTTCCAACGGCAATGAATCAACATGCAACAACAGAGGAACTGTTGGAAGCAGCGTGTTCTGTGATCAGCACTGCAGCTGCTGCTAAGCAACGGTGTGGTAAACACATCTCTACAGCAATGAATCAACACTCAATAATAAAGAAACTGGCAACAGTGTTTTTTACATGGTCCATGCCAAGGGGTTGTCAATGGGACAAGTTTAGAGCTTAGTTCCATTGTGGGATATGTTCCGGATGGTAAGGACATAAGCACACAGAGTTAAAATCAGGAAAACGACTCTTGATGACAGGGAACACTATATGTGTGCCCTAGTTACAGCAATGTTTGGAGTGTGTAGTTCAGTGAGACTGCTATAGTTACTTGTAGTTACGATCCGTTAAGTGGTCAATAAATGCAATTACCAATCCAAACCCCGTCTATGGTCACTCAAAATTGTGATGATACTTTCCCCTCCAGGTTATGATCCAGACAAATCTTTTCCACAATTTTCCTTCCACAGTTTCTTTTTGGAATTTCAGGTTAAACTCACAGGCAGTAACTTATTAAACATAAATCACAAAACAGAATTCTCAAACTGTTTTATACAGCATGGTTTACACTATGCACTATATTACTGCCACATCAAAATCTGCCCACTAACATAAGTATTTCACCCAAAACTGCAGGCAATGAAATGGCAAGAATTCAGTGTAATGAGCACGCCAACTTTTTAAGAACAAACATTCTGAAAGAACTGTGTGTAGCACTAGAATAAATATGGTAGTGCTTCTTTCAGAGGATTTTGACTTG
>NW_019723692.1:0-803 GCF_002891405.2 Cryptotermes secundus | reverse complement strand
GCAAGCTAGCAACGCAAAGCTAGCAAGCACGCAACGCATAGCTAGTAAGCTAGCAACGATATTTAGCAAGCGAGCAACGAAGAGCTAGCTAGCTAGCGACGCAAAATTTAGCAAGCTAGAAACGCAAAGCTAGCAAGCTAGCAAAGCATATCTAGCAAGCTAGCAACGCAGAGCTACGAAGCTAGCAACGCAAAGCTAGCAAGATAGCAACGCAAAACTTGCAAGCTAGATACGCAAATCTAGCAAGCTAGAAACGCAAAGGTAACAAGTTAGCAAGATGGCAACGCAAAGGTAGTAAACTAGCGACGCAAAAGTAGCAAGACAGCATAGCAAAGCTAGCAAGCTATTAACGCAAATTTTGCAAGCAAGAAACGCACACAAGCAAGAAAGCAAGCAAGCAATGCAAAGCTAGCAAGCTAGCAAGGCAAAGCTAACAATCTAGCAACGCAAAGCTAGAAACGCAAAACTAGCAGGCTAGCAAAGCAAAGCTAGGAAGGTAACAACGCAAAGCTAGCAAGCTAGCAATGCAAAGCTAGCAAGCTTGGAACTCAAATCTAGCAAGCTATCAAACAAACAACACAAATCTAGAGGGCAACAACAGAAAGCTAGCAAGCTAGCATCGAAAAACCAGCTAGCTAGCAACACAAATCTAGCAAGCAAGAAACACAAAGCAAGCAAGCAAGCATAGAACCCAAAGCAAGAAAGCAAGCAAGGTACGGAAAGCAAAGCTAGCAAGATAGATCGCAAATTTTGCAAGCTAGCGACGCAAATCTAGCAAGTTAGCAACGCAAGGTTATCAATCA
>NW_019723691.1:0-414 GCF_002891405.2 Cryptotermes secundus | reverse complement strand
TGTTCAGTTTTGTAATGTCGTTTTTTATCTTCTCTAGCAGCTTGTAAGAGAACTCAAAATTCATCCTAAATGCTCTGTAGAATCTTTCTTCATCTTCCCTCAACAGATGATACAAACTATTAAACTTTCCTTTACCCTCTCTGGACATGTTGATTTCATGCACCCATAATCTTCAGAGTTCTTTCCTACAAGGAAAAAGTTATAGTTCGGTTGGTGAGAAGAAATCTATAATGTTCTATGATACTATGTAGTCTGTAAGAAATAAAAACGACAAACATTAAGCTTTCCGTCAAAATTTAATTATAGATATTACTCAGTCGATCGCTAGCTGCAGTACGCTAAAGACGTCTTGTAACTGTACCGCTACTGAGACACATACTGCTAGTGAAATACGACGTACACCTCTGGGCTATC
>NW_019723690.1:0-413 GCF_002891405.2 Cryptotermes secundus | reverse complement strand
CAGCACGCTGGTCGCTATGCAAAGCGAGTAAACACCAGTTGCTAAACAAAGCGGCTAAAGAGTGGTTGCGAGAGACAACGGTAATAACAGCGGTACCCATTATGTAACGGGCAAACACGGCGTCAGACAACAGTGGTGGCTATTACGTAACTGTTTTCCCATTGTCTGGCTGAGGGTTTACAAGGGAACTACATAGCCGCCGAAGACAGTTCTCAAGGCAGTAGTCTACGAGTTGAGTTGGAATCTAGCCAGCGGAGAGTTACGAGTTGAATTGAATTGTAGTAGTCACCGAGTTTAGTTGTAACGAGTGAATCGTGATAGAGTGAATTGATTTGTTTGTAGGGTTTGCAAACTGTGGAAACCAGTAACATCGTTGTAAGTAATTGTAGCCGATACTTGTACGAAGGGGGACC
>NW_019723689.1:0-639 GCF_002891405.2 Cryptotermes secundus | reverse complement strand
TGCTTGTTCCTTGCTTGCTTCCTTGCGTTTTGTTACTTGTTTGCTGGAATGTTTGCGTAACTTGCTTGCTTTTTTACATGAATAGGCTTGCTTGATTTGCTTTTCTTGCTTGCTTGCTTTCCGTTTCTTGCTTGCTTGTTTTGCATTGCTAGATTGCTAGTTTTTTCGTTGCTAGCTTGTTATCTTTGCGTTGCAACTTGCTAGTTTTGCGTAGCTAGCTTGCAATCTTTGCGTCTCTAGAATGCTTCCTCTGCGTTGCTTGCTTGCTTGTTTGCTATGCGGTTTTTTTTCTTAGTTTGCGTTGCTATCTTGCTAGCTTTCCGTATCTAGATTATTAGCTTGCTAGATTTGCGATTCTAAGTTGCTAGCTTTGCTTTGCCAGCTTGCTAAGTATGTGTTGCCAGCTTGCTAGCTTTGCGTTGCCATCTTGCTAGCATTGCGTTGACAGCTTGCTAGCTTTGCTTTGCTAGCCTGCAAGTTTATGTTGCTAGTTTGCTAGCTTGTGTTGCTAGATTCCTAGGTTGCTATATTTGCGTTGCAACCTTGCTAGGTTTGCGTTGTTATCTTGCTAGTTTTGCGTTGCATGTTTGCTACTTTTCGTCAATAGCTTGGTAACTTTGCGTTGCTAGTTTCCTAGCT
>NW_019723688.1:0-763 GCF_002891405.2 Cryptotermes secundus | reverse complement strand
GTTGCTAGCTTAGCGTTGATTGCTTGATACTTTGTGTTTCTAGCTGGCTATCTTGCTTGATATGCGTTGCTATGTTGCTAGTTTGCTAGATATTCGATGCTAGCTTGCCAGCTTCGCGTTCTTAGCTTGCTAGCTTTGCGTTTCTAGAACCAGCTTTGCGTTGCTAGATTTGTGCGTTTTGCGTTGCTAGCTTGCTATATTTGCCTGTCTATCTTGCTAGCTTTCCTTTGCTAGCTTGCTAGCTTTGCGTTGCTAGCTTGCTAGATTATTAGATTTGGGTTTCTAGCTTGCTAGCTTTGCGTAGCTAACTTGCTAGCTTTGCGTTGCTAGCTTGCTAGCTTTGCGTTGCTAGCTTGCTAGCTTTGCGTTGCTAGCTTGCTAGCTTTGAGTTGCTAGCTTGCTTGCTTGGCGTTGCTGTCTTGCTAACTTTGCGTTGCTAGTTTGCAAGCTTTGAGTTTCTAGCTTGGTAGCTATTCGTTGCTGGCTTGCTAGCATTGCGTTTGCTAGCTTGCTTTTTTGCGTTGTTTGCTTGCTTGCTTTTCGTTGCTAGCTTGCTAGTTTTGCGTTGGAAGCTTGCCAGCTTTGCTTTGCTAGCTTGCCAGCTTTGATTTGTAAGCTTTACAGGTTTCCGTTGTTATCTTGCTAGATTTTCTTGGCTAGCTTGCTAGCTTTGCGTTGCTACCTAGCTTGCTTTTTGTTGCTAGCTTGCTATATTGCAAGATTTGCGTTGCTATCTTGCTAGATTTTCGTTGATATCTTGCTA
>NW_019723687.1:0-388 GCF_002891405.2 Cryptotermes secundus | reverse complement strand
TGCTAACTTGACAGCTTTGCGTTGCTAGTTTGCTAAATTTCCGTTGCTACTTGCTAGATATGCTTTTCTAGCTTGCCAACTTTCCGTTACTAGCTAGCCTGTTTGCGTTGTTATCATGCCAGCTGTGTGTTGCAAGCTTTCCAGCTGTGCGTTGCTACCTTCCCAACTTCGCGTTGCTAGCTTGCTTGCTTTGCGTTGCTATCTTGCGAGATGTGCGTTTCTAGCTTTCCAGCCGTTCGTTGCTCTCTTTATATCTTTGCGTTTCTAGCGTGCCAGCTTTGCTTTGCTTGCTTGATAGCTTTGCGTTTGCAGCTTTGCTTGCTTTGGGTTGCTAGCTTGCTAACTTTTCGTTCTTAACTTGCTTACTTTGCGTTGCTAGCTTGCTAGC
>NW_019723686.1:0-469 GCF_002891405.2 Cryptotermes secundus | reverse complement strand
GCACTGTATCCCTAAGAGTCATTCTAATATAATTCTTCATCCACTCCCTGGATATTCCAAATAGTCTACTCCATTGATGTTTTACACTAACACTGTTTAAGCATTGCTCATCTCCCCACGCATGTCACAGTTTCCTTTAAGCGATCATGCCAATATTGACGTGATTTCAGGCGCCAAGGGATTCATATTGCAGTCTTCTGACTTATAATATAACCGAGTCTGATGGGGGTTACAATGTTTCAGAGGATAGCAATGACTCCATTTTCAGGGTATAAATCCCTCTGACATGATTATGTAAGTCGTGTGTTTCGGAGAAACGTACAATTATAAGTGATTTAAGACACCCAGATATTCAAAATATTAGTATTATCTCATGAAAATACAATTATGCAGCTCATTGTGGATTTCCCCTCCGTCCTTCTATTGTTTCTTCTCTCCTATATCCGAATCTTCCCCGGTAGATGACTCT
>NW_019723685.1:0-915 GCF_002891405.2 Cryptotermes secundus | reverse complement strand
TATGCGGTGTCGCGACTCAGAACATTACTGCCTATATGACGAAAAGGGAGACATAATAATGACCTTCACACATCAGAGATTTGCGCGAAAATGATGCTTTCCGGATTGGCCAGCTATGTACAGTAGCCAAGGCACATCTCCGATTCCTAAATTTGTTTACTTACTTACTAGTGTAACACTCGTTTATAACTCAACCGGAGTGCCATTATCTGTTATATAAGCTGCTAATTTCCCGTAGTTCCTCTTATATTCCTTTCAAGATCTGTTCGTTACCGAACGACGCACCGAAGCCTGGGTTTAACGCTATTTCGCAGAAATAGTCGCTCATAAGTCGTTTCCTGTTTTATTGTACACGTATGTTACTCTTTACCTACCCACATCAAGATATACCAAACACGACATAATGACATAAGACTGCTCCCTCGTTCGTGACCTGCTGCGTAACTTGAGTTCATAAAGTGTGTTAACCCGCGGCAGGTCGTTGCTATGGTAATCAGAATTATGTAATGGAAATGAGAAATCTCACGTTTACAAAGAACACACACATAAGTGTGTGTATATATATTGTAACATGTTGCGCAACGGAGAAACACTCCCTACCCAACTGCAACCTTGCAACTCAGGCCACAGGCGCGTGGCGGTAACGTAGCGCTCCCTCCCGCCCCTCCGCGGTGATGTAACGCGCAACGCTACGTACCCGTAATCAACTTCCTACTGTGACGTGGCACTCATTACGCAACAGGCATGCACTGCAGCTATATAAGTGAGCTGCACAGCAGCTACCAGTCAGTTATACTGTAGCAGTCGGCGACTTCAGTTGTACTGAAAAGATTTCTGAGTTGTACTGTGACAGCCGAGGAGAGTTATAAGGTAACAGTCGCCTAGTCAGTTGTAACCTGGCCATCGCCGAAGACA
>NW_019723684.1:0-479 GCF_002891405.2 Cryptotermes secundus | reverse complement strand
ATTCCTTAAAGAATCATAAAATTCTTCAAAATTTGATTAAAATAAATTAATTGTTATGGCCCAAATTTGAGATTGTAGAGGTAAGCCATTACCCAAAACGGTCGCGACTTGCGAAAGGAGTTTCGCAGTCATTACAGTAAATTGTAAACACCAGGACGGGCAAGTAAGCTAAGAATGTGTAAGATCAGCATTCATACGTAAGGGCACCCGCCAGCGCTTGTCTCACTAGGCCACTGGAATATCGTAATATTGCGGCAGACACAGCAATCAGACGCAAGGGGTCCGCCCACATCCACCGATAGGACCCAATGAAAACATAACTTTAGGAAATTAGAACACAAGGGAGGAGTTATCTACCCTCTTGTCGTCCACGCTGAATCAGCAACTTAAAACTATAGATGAGGGAATTTCAAGAGACTTAGGATTCTGATCTTAAACAGAATATTGGGTTGTCAGCCGAAGGCTCTCTTCAACATGGG
>NW_019723683.1:7237-7381 GCF_002891405.2 Cryptotermes secundus | reverse complement strand
TAAAATAAATTAAATCAATTTTGAACGAAATCAACCTAATTTATGCAAATTTTTCCAATTTTAAAAATATCATTATAATTTATTGAATTACTTTAAGTTTCTAATAATTACTACAGGTTTAATTAATTTTATTAAAATTTTCAT
>NW_019723683.1:0-7040 GCF_002891405.2 Cryptotermes secundus | reverse complement strand
TCTGTCCAAATTATTGATGATTTATACTTTGTATTAGGGAAATTTAAGTCAATATTCATTGATGTTAAGTTAAATTTAACGAATATAAACCATGTTTTGAAAGTTTTCAATGTAATTTATGAAATGTTGACCAAAAATTATACCAGATTTGAAGTTAATATAATGAATTTCAAATAATTCTCCGTGATTCTACTTTAATTTATGGAATTCTATTCAATTTTTGACCATGATTTTTTTGTTATATATTAATTTTAATAAAATTTTAAGGGTTTTCTTTTTAATTAAGTAATTCTATTTTAATTTTGACTTTCTTCGACATAAATTATATAATTGTTATCAAACATTTCTCGATTTTAATTTAATATAAATAATTTCGATTATTTTTTGAATGATTTCACCATAAATTCAGCATTTGTAACAGATTATTTGACGATTTACACAATATTTCAGGAAATTTAAAGAAATTATTCAAAGATTGAAAGGTAATTTAAGGAATTTCTATTGAATTTTGAAAGCATTCAACAAAATCTATATAATTTCATCCTACAATACTTTGCCTATTCCATGTTAAAGAATTTCCAACTAATTATAAAATATTTAACTCTAAAAAAATTACCTCTAAATTTATGATAATTGTTATATAATCTAATGTGTTTTAATCATATTTTCAATAATTCTAAGTTACTTAAAATAAATTAAACCAATTTTGAACGAAATCAACATATTTTATGGAAATTTTTCCGAAAATTCTTTGTTGATTTCTCGTTAATATAAGGAATTACACACAATATGTGAAGCAATTCTTCTTATTAAATGGAATACTGTCGAAATTATTGATGATTTCTTCTTTATATTAGTGATATTTAAGTCAATATTGATTGATTTTATGTTAATTATAAAGTATATAAACGCGATTTTGAAAGATTTCAAATTAGTTTATGAACTTTTGACCAAGGATTATTCCAGATTTCAAGATAATACAAAGAATTACAAAAAATTTTCAAATTTCCACCTTAATTTTTGGAAAATATGCATTTCTTTGACATTTATGTACTAATTAATTTTAATGAAATTTTGATTAATTTTATAATAATTTGAGGAATTATTAACAAATTTTGACCTTCTTCAAAATAATTCATGTAAANAATATTAGGAATTACAGACAGTATATGAAAGATTTCTTCTTAATAAATGGAATTCTGTCCAAATTATTGATGATTTATACTTTATATTAAGGAAATTTAAGTCAATATTCATTGATGTTAAGTTGAATTTAACGAATATAAAACAGGTCTTGATAGATTTCAAAGTAATTTATGAAATTTTGACCAAACATTATTCCAGATTTCAAGTTAATATAATGAATTTCAACAAATTCTCCAATATTCCTCTTTAGTTTGTGGAATTCTATTCAATTGTTTGACGATATTAAATTATAAAATAATTTTAATCAAAGTTAAGGAATTTCATGAAAGGTTAAGAAATTGTAAAATAATTTTGACTTTCTTCAAACTAATTTATATAATTTTATCAAACTCCTTCTCGATTTCTTTTAATAAAAATAATATTGATTATTTTCTGAAAGATTTCACAATAAATTCATTATTTTTATCATATTCTTTCACGATTTACATAATATTTCAGGAAATTTAAAGACATTTCAAAGATTGGAAGGTAATTTAAAGAATTTCTATTGAAAATTGAAAGAATTCAACGAAATCTATATAATTTTAACTTACAAATCTTTGACATTTTCAAGTTAAAATAATGAATTTCGAACAATTTATAAAATATTTAATTCTAAAAATGAATACCTTTAAATTAATGTTAATAGTTATTTTATCTAATGGATTTTAATCATATTTCAATTCATTCTAAGTTACGTAAAATAATTTAAACCAATTTTGAACGAAATCAACATATTTTAAAGAATTTTTTTCAAAAATTTTAAGATTTCACGTTAATATAATTATTTATACACAATATGTGTAGGATTTCTTCTTATTAAATGGAATACTGTGGAATTTATTGATGATTTCTACTTCGTATTAGGTAAATTTATGTCAATTTTGATAAATTTTGTGTTACTTTTAACGAATATAAAACCGATTTTCATAGATTTGAACGTAATTTATGAAATTTTGACCAAGGATTATTCCAGATTTCAAGATAATACAAAGAATTTCAACAAATTTTCAAAAGTTTCAACTTTAATGTTTTGAAATTAAGCAATTTTTGAAAATATTAAAGTATTACTTCATTTTAATCAAATTTTGATGGATTTCATGATAATTTGAGGAATTCTAAATTAATTTTGACCTTCTTCAACCTAATTCATGTAACTTAAACAAAAATTATTTCTCGATTTTAATTAATATAGTTAATATCAAATATTTTGTCAAATATTTCGCTCAAAATCCAGTAATTCTAACACATTCTTCGATGATTTACATAATATTTCAGGTAATTTAAAGAAATTTTGAACGATTCGAAGGGATTGTAAAGAATTTTAACTGAATTTTGAACGAATTCAAGGAAATCTATGTAATTTTAACATAAAATTCTCTGACTTTTTCAAGTTAATATACCGAATTTCAAACTTGTTTAATAGATATGACTCTAATTTATGGAATTACTTTAAGTTTTTGATAATTACTACATGTTTTATAAACTTTATTAAAATTTTTATTCATTCACAATCAACTAAAGGAAATTTATTCATATTTTAACGAACCCAACCTATTTTATGAAAATAATTCCGAAAGTTCATTGTCGATTTTATGTTCATATAAGAAATTACAGACAGTATACAAAAGATTTCTTCTTAATAAATGGAATTCTGTCCAAATTATTGAAGATTTATAATTTGTATTAGGGAAATTTAAGTTAAAATTCATTGATTTTAAATTAAATTTAACGAATCTAAACCAGGCTTTGATAAATTTCAAAGAAATTTATGAAATTTTGACAAAACATTATTCGAGATTTCAAGTTATTATAAAGTTTTTCAACAAATTCTAAAATTTTCTACATTAATTTGTTGAATTCTATTCAATTTTTGACGATGATATTTTTTATTATAAATTAATTTTAATCATATATTAAGGGGTTTCATGTTAATTAAGGAATTCTAAATTAATTTTGACTTTCATCGGCAAAATTTATATAATTGTTATCAAACTATTTCTCGATTTCAATTTAATATAAATAATTTCGATTATTTTGTGAAAGATTTCACAATAAATTCAGTATTTGTAACAGATTCTGTGACGATTTACATAATATTGCAGGAAATTTAAAGAAATTTTCAAAGATTGACATGTAATTTAAGGAATTTCTATTGAATTTTGAAAGAATTCAATGAAATCTATATAATTTCATCCTACAATCCTTTGACTATTACAAGTTAAAGAATTTCCAACAATTTATACAATACTTAACCCTAAAAAATAATACCTTTAAATTTATGATAATTGTTATATTACCTAATGTGTTTTAATAATATTTTCAGTAATTCTAGGTTACTTAAAATAAATTAATCAAATTTTGAACGAAAACAACATATTTTATGGAAATTTTTCCGAAAATTCTTTGTTGAATTCTCGTTAATATAAGGAATAACACAAAATATGTGAAGCATTTCTTCTTATTAAATGGAATACTGTCGAAATTATTGATGATTTCTACTTTATATTAGGGAAATTTAAGTCAATTTTAATTGATTTTATGTTAATTATAACGAATATAAACGCGATTTTGAAAGATTTGAACTTAGTTTATGAAGTTTTGACCAAGGATTATTCCAGATTTCAAGATAATACAAAGAATTTCAACAAATTTTCAAATTTTCCACTTTCACTTTTGGAAATCTATGCATTTCTTTGACGATATTTACGTACAATTTAATTTTAATGAAATTTTGATTGATTTCATGATAATTTAAGGAATTCTAAACTAATTTTGACCTTCCTCAACATAATTCATGTAAAATCAAACAAAAATTTTTTCTCGATTTTAATTAGTATAAATAATATCAATTATTTCGTAAATTTTTCACTCAAAATCCAGCAATTCTAACACAGTCCTTGACGATTTTCATAAAATTTCAGGATATTTAAAGGAATTTTGAACGATTCGAAAATAATTTAAGGAATTTTAATTGAAATTTGAACGAATTCAAGGAAATCTATGTAATTTTAACATAAAATTCTCAGACTATTTCAAGTTAAAATAAAGATTTTCAACCGATATTAAAAGATATCACTCAAATTTATGGAATTGCTTTAAGTTTCTGATAATTACTATATTTTATAATGAATATTATTAAAATTTTCATTCATTCACAGTCAATTTAAAGGAAATTTATTCATATTTTGTTGGAACTCAACCAATTTTATGAAAATATTCCGAAATTCATTGCTGATTTTACGTTAATATAAGGAATTACTGACAGTATATGAAAGATTTCTTCTTAAAAATGGAATCTTGTCCAAATTATTGATGATTTATACTTTGTATTAATGAAATTTAAATCAATATTAATTGATGTTAAGTTAAATTTAAAGAATATAAACCAGGTTTAAAAGATTTCAAAGTAATTTATGAAATTTTGACCAAATATTATTCCAAATTTCAAGATAATACAAAGAATTTCAACAAATGTTCAAAGTTTCCACTTGAATTTTTGGAAATCTTTGCAATTCTTTGATTAAATTAAAATTTTACTCCATTTTAATCATATTTTGATGGATTTCATGATAATTTTAGGATTTCTAAACAAATGTTGACCTTCTTCAACATAATTCATGTAAATTCAAACAAAAATTATTTTTCAATTTTAATTATTATAGATAATATCAAACATTTTTCAAATATTTCTCTCAAAATCCAGGAATTCTGACACAGTCCACGACGGTTTACATAATATTTCAGGAAATTTAAAGAAATTTTGAAGGATTCGAAGGTATTGTAAAGAATTTTAACTGTATTTTCAACGAATTAAAGGAAATCTATATAAATATAACATAACATTCTCTGATATTTTCAAGTTAATATAACGAATTTCAACATATTTTAATGGATATGACTCTATTTTATCGAATTTCTTTAAGTTTCTGATAATTACTTTATTTTTTAATGAATTTTATTAAAATTTTCATTCATTCACAATCAATATAATGGAAATCTATTTATATTTTGAACGAAATCAAACTATTTTATAAAAATATTCCGAAAGTTCACTGCTGATTTTACGTTAATATAAGGAATTACTGACAGTATATGAAAGATTTCTTCTTAATAAATGGAATCGTCTCCAAATTATTGACGATTTATACATTGTATTAATGAAATTTAAGTCAATATTAATTGATGTTAAATAAATTTAACGAATATAAACCAGATTCTAATAGATTTCAAAGTTTTCATTTGAAATTTTGACCAAACGTTATTCCAGATTTCAAGTTAATGTAATCAATTTCAATAAATTATCTAAGATTCCACTTTAATTTATGGAAGTCTATTCAATGTTTTGACCATATATAATTATAAATTAATTTTAATCAAGTTTAAGGGGTTTCATAATAATTTAAGGAATTCTAAATTAATTTTGATCTCCTTCAAACTAATTTATATAATTTTTGACAAAGTCTTTCTCGAGTTCATTTAATATAAACAATATCGATTATTTTGTGAAATTTTTCACCATAAATTCAGTATTTCTAACAGATTCTTTAACGATTGCTTAATATTTCAGGAAAAAAATCATTTCAAAGATTGGAAGGTAATTTAAAGAATTTCTATTGAATTTTGAAAGAATTCAACGAAATCAATATAATTTTAACTTACAATTCTTTGACTTTTTTAAGTGAAAATAATGAATTTCGAACAATTTATAAAATATTTCACACTAAAAATGGAATACCTTTTAATTTATGATAATTGTTATATTATCTAATGTATTTTGATCATATTTTCAGTCATTCTAAGTTACGTAAAATAATTTAAAACAATTTTGTTCGAAATCAACATATTTTATGGATTTTTTCAAAAATTCTTTTAAGATTTCACTTTAATATAATTATTTACACAATGTGTGAAGCATTTCTTCTTATTAAATGGAATACTGTCGAATTTATTGATGATTTCTACATCGTATTAGGTAAATTTAAGTCAGTTTTGATAAATTTTGTGTTACTTTTAACGAATATAAACCCGATTTTGAAATGATTTGAACATAATTTTAGAAATTTTGACCAAGGATTATTCCAGATTTCAAGATAATACAAAGAATTTCAACAAATTTTCAAAGTTTCCACTTTATTTTTTGGAAATCTATGCAAAACATTGCCGATATTTATTTATTACTTCATTTTAATCAAATTATGATGGATTTTATGATAATTTAATGAATTCTAAACTAATTTTGACAATCTTCAACCTAATTCGTGTAACTTCAAACAAGAATTATTTCTCGATTTTAATTAATATAAATAATATCAAATATTTTGTCAAATATTTCACTCAAAATCCAGGAATACTAACACATTCTTTGACGATTTACATAATATTTCAGGAAATTTAAAGAAATTATGAACGTTTCGAAGGTAATTTAAGTAATTTTTACTGAAATTTGAACGAATTCAAGGAAATCTATATAATTTTAATATAAAAATTTCTGACTTTACAAGTTAAAATAAAGGATTTCAACCAAATCTTAAAGATATTACTCTAATTTATGGAATTACTTTAAGTTTCTGATAATTACTATAAGTTTAATAAATTTAATTAAAATTTTTAATTCATTCACAATCAACTAAATAGAATTTATTCATATTTTGAACGAACTCAACCTGTTTTATGAAAATAATTCCGAAAGTTCATTGCCGATTTTATGTTAATATAAGGAATTACAGACAGTATATAAAATATTTCTTCTTAATAAATGGAATTCTCTCCAAATTTTTGATGATTTTTAATTTTTGTTAGGAAAATTTAAGTCAAAATTCATTGATGTTAAGTTAAATTTAACGAATATAAAC
>NW_019723682.1:0-697 GCF_002891405.2 Cryptotermes secundus | reverse complement strand
GATTTCGATATATCTGTGATTCGATGGACAGTGTATGGTTTCTACACCCAAGAAGAAACTGTGCCTACTGTGAGGAAACTACTTCCAAAACTCATTTAAATGGAAGAAAACGCGAAATAACAGGGGCGCCTTGATCGAGAGGGACGACATTAGGTCGAAGAGAGTAGCATATTTGCGTGCAATAAAGAAGTACAGGGAGGAAGGTCGGACTATAATTTATGAGGACGAGCCCTTCATTCACAGCAGTCACACCAGACCTAAAAACTGGACGGATGACACTCCATCAGGGTACATGGCGCACCCGTATCGAAGGGCCAGAGGCTTCATTCCAGGGTCATTGTTGATATTTAAATCTCATCTCAAGACCGGGGACTATCATAGCGAAATGAACGCGACAAATTATCAGAAGTGGCTAACAGAAAAACTTATTCCGAATTTGCCTCCAAAATCAGTTCTTCTTATAGATAATGCCCCACATCACAACGTGCAGTTTAATAAGGCGCCAACCAGCCAGACCACGAAGGCCAAGATGGAGTGGCTTACAGTGAACAATGTACCATTTCATGACGGAATGCTCAAAATTCAGCTCTATGACGTGATAAAGGAACATAAAAACTTTGTAATGGACAACATAATGGCTGCATATGGACAAACGGTATTACGACTTCCACCTTGTCATCCAGACTTGAATCCGACT
>NW_019723681.1:0-464 GCF_002891405.2 Cryptotermes secundus | reverse complement strand
CAAAGAATTTCATGCTAAATTCCAACCTCTAGGCTTTACGACTTAACGGATTAAATCCGTCACAGCGTGCCAAACATCCACTTTCGGCGATTATTTAAATCTCCAAAAATTCCTCAAGGAGAACCAGGTGCGTTTCAATTTGCTTAGAAGCGCGGGTGCTAAACCATACAAGGTGGTCATTAAAGGGCTCCCCTCCTCCACACCACCCAAAGTCATACAGCAAGAACTGCATGCAATCGGGATGTCTGTTCAAAATGTCATCCCCATGACAGCCTGGAGGGACAAGAGCCCATTGGATATGCATATTGTTGAATTAGATAACATTCCTCAGAGCCACAAAATACTGCAACTGAACTGCCTCTGTTACATTAAAATCACAGTTGAGTCGTACAAAACGCGGACCGTGCCGCCCCAATGCTCACGGTGCCAGCAGTTTTACCACGTGGCTGCCAGCTGCCATGCTC
>NW_019723680.1:0-371 GCF_002891405.2 Cryptotermes secundus | reverse complement strand
TGAAACTTATTGTCCAAGTAAATATGACGAATTTTCATTGGTTCGCGATCCTTTTCATTGCAATTTTGAAAATAACAAACTTTAATTGAATGAAGGAGAACAGTTAATTGAACTCTCAAATGAAACCCGACTTCAAATGAAATTCCAGGCAGAAGGTATGGTTAATTTCTGGACCTCATCACCAGTGAAAGGAGGATATAGTGAACTGTACAATGGTGCTTTAAAGATTATAATTCAGTTTGCTTCTACGTATCTGTGTGAGAAAGGGTATTCATCACTAACTCAAATAAAACCAAAGTACCGAAATCGACTCGATGTATGTGACAATCTCAGACTTAAGCTTGCCAGCTACATCCAAATATAGAACAACT
>NW_019723679.1:401-705 GCF_002891405.2 Cryptotermes secundus | reverse complement strand
TCGCCCTTTATGAAATCCGAAATTTCAGTTCCGTGCTCATAAGCAACGGATCATGTCTTCCGTCAGACAAATCCAACCCTAACTTTCTATCCTGTTTCTATGTATAAGAGACCCGTTTCATCAGTATCCTCCCATTTACGATTAAGTATTTCAGGTGACCTCTTCCCTCAAGATTTTCCGACCACAGTGGTTGACATTTGAATTTCTCACTGCCCCTTGTGTACTGTATGCCCCACATATCTTGCCCTCATTTTGATATGATCAGCATATTTGGTAAAGAGAACAAATTATGTAACTGTAAGAT
>NW_019723679.1:0-387 GCF_002891405.2 Cryptotermes secundus | reverse complement strand
CTCTGTAATGTTGCACGGTGTAGATGTGGTGTTAACCGACGTTTCGGAGGTTAACACCACATCTACACGGTGCCACATCCCAGAAGACTTCTTTCTTCAATTTATGTAACTCTTCGTAGTGTAGTATGTCCCGCCCTCCTGCCACTTCCTCCATTTTCTGTCCATATATTCTCATCATCTTGTTTCGAGACATGAGAGACCAAGTGTTACAACCATACAAAAAACAGACAGAATTACAGGTCTGTGTATCTTAATCTTTACGTTTTCCGATAACACATGGGAAGGCAATAGAACCTCAACTGTGTCGGATTTCAGTTTCTCACAGCGGTGTTTATGAAGGGACAGAACCCCATGCCTGTAACGCCTTTACCCGGCGCCGGAGGGAGG
>NW_019723678.1:0-591 GCF_002891405.2 Cryptotermes secundus | reverse complement strand
AGCAGAGATGATATATGCATACAGGATTCTACAATAGTCGGAAAACGTCAAGGGAAGAGATCGTCTGAAATAATATGTTGTAGATTTCCGGATAATATTGTTAACGTACGTGACCGTAGTGACAGAACAACAGTGGACAGTGGTAGATCTTTCTACGCACTATGCTCCACACGGTTAAAGTGCGCATACACTGCAGACTGAAGATTATCTGCACAGATTTGGTCGAGAAGGCCCTTCACTTGCACGGCAAGTTTCTTTACGACCTCACACACCCAAACAGTAAGTATTTCTTTACGATGACGCAGCTGTTATCCATCTACCACACTATGTACCATTATGCCGAAGATGGAAAGAGAGGGTACCACTGAAACCTTCATAGGTACGTGTATATAACAAACTACATGGCGTCACACTCCAGAAGAGCAACATCTGCTTGTGTGAATCAGCACCAGTTCAGGTAGACCAAAACGGCACGGATATGAACCTCCAAGCATTTACTTCGACTCTAGCTTCACAGCCGGTCGCTTTAACCCCGAAGAAACAGGACACACAGAGCTCACCTGGAGACACGGTTAGCTAAGAGAAGAACTG
>NW_019723677.1:0-243 GCF_002891405.2 Cryptotermes secundus | reverse complement strand
CCGCACATTCGTCGGAGCTACGGTCACTTTCACTTTCACTGTCTGCGGTTACAATTTTTTGTTCGCCCCTGCCACACTCACTATCAGATTGTGAGTCGATATCACTAGCAGACTCACAAGGGACGTCAGATAGCTCATCGGAGAAGAAGTCAGATTTTTCTTGTTCTCCAAGAAATCGCTTGGGTGTCAACCACTCTCGTCTTTGATCCATATTGAACTACTGACTGACAGCTTGCTATGTAA
>NW_019723676.1:0-979 GCF_002891405.2 Cryptotermes secundus | reverse complement strand
GCAAAGCTAGCAAGCTAGCAACGCAAAGCTACCAAGGTAGCAAAGAAAAGCTAGCAAATTTGCTACGAAAATCTAGCAAAATAGCAATCTTGCAACGCAAAGCTAGCAAGCTAGAAACGCAAAACTAGGATGTTAACAACGCAAAGCTAGCAAGCTAGCAATGCAAACTTGGAAGTTAGCAACGCAAAGCTGGCAAGTTAGCAACGCAAACTGCAAGCTAACAACGCAATGCTAGGAAGCAAGCAACGCAAACTGTCAAGCTAGGAACGCAATGCTGGCAAGCTAGCAACCCAAATTTGGCAAGCTAGCAAAGCAAAGCTGGCAATACAGCAATGTAAAGATAGCAAGCTAGCAACGCAAAGATAGCAAACAAGCAACGCAAATCTAGGAAGCTAGCAACTGAAAGCTAGCAAGGTAGCAACGTAAAACTAGAAAGCTAGTCACGCAAATCTAACAAGGTAGTTACGAAAAGCTGGCAAGCTAGAAACGCAAACCTGGCAAGCTAGCAACCCAAATTTGGCAAGCTAGCAAAGCAAAGCTAGCAAGCTAGAAACGCAAAACTAGGATGTTAACAACGCAAAGCTAGCAAGCTAGAAACGCAAAACTAGGATGTTAACAACGCAAAGCTAGCAAGCTAGCAATGCAAACTTGGAAGTTAGCAACGCAAAGCTGGCAAGGTAGCAACGCAAACTGCAAGCTAACAGCGCAATGCTAGGAAGCAAGCAACGCAAACTGTCAAGCTAGGAACGCAATGCTGGCAAGCTAGCAACCCAAATTTGGCAAGCTAGCAAAGCAAAGCTGGCAATACAGCAATGTAAAGATAGCAAGCTAGCAACGCAAAGATAGCAAACAAGCAACGCAAATCTAGGAAGCTAGCAACTGAAAGCTAGCAAGGTAGCAACGTAAAACTAGAAAGCTAGTCACGCAAATCTAACAAGGTAGTTACGAAAAGCTGGCAAGCTAGAAACGCAAACCTGGC
>NW_019723675.1:0-422 GCF_002891405.2 Cryptotermes secundus | reverse complement strand
ACAGGCCGTGGAGGCCCATACGGTTGTGAGATATTGAGGTTCCCATAGTTTCAAGACAGTCGGCTCATAGATGGCAGTAAGGTTGTCAGCCTTATGCGCCGGTCGCCCTTTACCCCCAAGAATATTCCTGGTACTCATTTCTGTTAGAGGCTGAGTATACCCCAGGGCCATAGTGCAGCTGGAAGGATTAGGTCAATTGAAAAAGATCCAGTGACCTCATCGGAACTTGAACTCGCAACCTTCTGGCTTGTAGCATGGTGCCTCAACCAACTATGCTACCGCTTAGTCACTAATATGATCAAAAATATTTCTTTTTGGGTGTTTGTCATCACATACAATTTTAATATATGCTTGCATTCAGTCAGTAACATGATGTAAGATCTTTGCAGCTCGTATGTGAAAAAGAGACTCTAGTCAAAGAG
>NW_019723674.1:0-580 GCF_002891405.2 Cryptotermes secundus | reverse complement strand
AGCAAAGCTAGCAAGCTAGCTACGCAAAAATAGCAAGCAAGAAACTCAAAACAAGCAAGCAAGCAACGCAAAACTAACAAGCTAGCAACGCAAAGCTCTCAAGCCAGCAACGCATATCTAGCAACGAAAAGCTAGCTATCTAACAACACAAAATTGGCAAGCTAGCAACGCCATGCTAGCAAGGAAGGAACGCAAAATTATCAACTATGCAACGCAAACTGGCAAGATAGCAACGCAAGGCTAACATGATAAAATAGCAAAGCTAGCAAGTTAGCAACGCAAAGCTAGAAGCAAGAAACGCAAAGCAAGCAAGCAATGCAAAGCTAGCAATCTAGCAACCTAAAGCAAGCAAGCAAGCATAGTCATGTTAGCAAGGTTAGGAACGCGAAGCTGGCAAGCTAGCAACGCAACCTGGCAAGCTAGAAACGCAAACCTGGCATGGTAGCAACCCAAAGCTGGCAAGCTAGCAACGCATAACTAGCAAGATAGCAGCGGAAAGCTAGCAAGCTAGCAACGCACATATAGCAAGCTAGCAACGCAAAGTTAGCAAGCTAGCGACGCTAATCTAGCAAGCTAGCAA
>NW_019723673.1:0-1096 GCF_002891405.2 Cryptotermes secundus | reverse complement strand
TCTCCTTCACGGCAAACAAACTCTTATATTTCTGGATTCCCAAGACTCTTCTTCCTTAAAATGGTCCAAAACGTCACAGCTCATCTTATAGACCAGTAGGTCGTGTATGAGAATCAACAATGAAAATATGTTAAAACACTAGAACCATGTTCGATACGAGGACTCTGAAACAGTGTGCCTTCTGGGCTGTAAGAAGGTGTAGTTCAGAGACAGCCTGACGTTTTGCATTTTATGAATGTTCAACTCGTGACATGTCTGTGGGCCTGGATTGGAAACCGTTACGAGTATCAGTGCATTCAAAATTTTAGTGTCCAACAACGAAGTATATTTCCGCTAAGTAGGTCGTATTGTTAATTACCACCCTAGCGATTATGAAAGTTGAAATTATTCGTTGTTTATCCTCCACATAATCGTCAAGACGGTCAAGACTGGCATCTTTAAGTTTAATATGTGGTTTATGGACTCATTACACACGGGGCTTCAAACAACAGAATACGCGCACTAAAAGTGACATCCTAATACACGATGCAGGACAGAGCAAGTAATATATACCTTTTTTCCTCTCGAGCTTCTCAAATGTTGGAAGTTTTATTAAAAATCGGTTTTGTTCACTCGAACACTTCACCACTACTGCACTCCTGCAAGCTAACTGCCAAACAAACGCGAATCAAATTGGTATACCGTGGAAACTCAGCTGCTGCCCCCTGACTTCACCACAACACTATTCTACCCTCTATATTCAGCTCGAGACATAAGATANTGCCGAGAGCACTGTCGGTAAGAAGGAATCCTACCGTATGCATATCCAGCCAAACATGTCACACTTGAGTAATTTCTCCTAAGCTCCTTTTATATACAGTGCACAACTGGAACATGGGCTCTGACAGACAAAAGAATATAAGCAGTGGATATTCCATTCCATTCCATTTATTTCGTGTCCATGGATCATTATACATGATATAAGACATGTCATTCTTGTGTAGTTAGAGTATTATAATAAGTTTCATGATGTTACTATTGGGGGTGGGGCTGCATGTGAAGCATGCAGTGCAACCTCCCAGATACACTGGTTTCTAGCAGCACCACTCCCACCGCC
>NW_019723672.1:0-2088 GCF_002891405.2 Cryptotermes secundus | reverse complement strand
TGTGTGTCACGCTACTAATAAGTTTACGCCGTGTTTGATATAGCGAATTTATTCCACTGGCTCACCTTACACACTTTACAATCATCTGCTCTTGCAGTTTTACAATCACTGCTTACAATATCTCGGCAATACTGGACTGTCTTCTTCAGCGGTTGGATCCAGACTGACTGTGCGAATGCATTCAACCCCATTTTATAACCTCGGTCGCTGCTATGCAAACGAACCCTCTGTTATAACCGTGGAGACTCCTGTTAGAACTCCAATAGAGCGATTGTTGTTTCCCATGCAACGGTCTATTCTAGCGTTTCCATAGAAGTGACTCTTCTGGATTCCAGACACGTTACATTGCACCCTTCTAAAGGTTGTTCGTCCCGAGCAGCCTAAAGGCTCTCCCTCGGTTTCGATTCCGAGGCGTTTTGCTGGCAACGTCTTCATTCGGCCTTGCTGTTCTGCTGTTCGTCAAAAGCCGGAAAGTCCTACAGTAATGCGACTGAGCAGTCTAGAATGTGCCTCACAACAGAAAATTAGTTAATTTCGCAGTCAAACTTGTATGCAGGAATGAAGCCTTGTTATCAAGAGGATGAAAGGGATTAGTAAGCATGTGAAGAAATAGAACAGGACAATTAACCAGAAGTAGACATAACCTCTATTGCTGGTTGCTTCAAATGAGCCTGCCCTACAACTGGAATGAGCGTCGTCGAAATTGCGAGAGGAATACGAGCAGTTTCAGTGACTAAACCAGCAACATATTCTGAAATTTGCATGTTTGTAGAGATTCTGAAGATTAGAATGATTCCCACGAGATCTGCACGTCCCCAACGAGCAACTCTCACTTCATGCAGTACTATATACCGAAAAGGTACAGCAGTAACGCTGTAGACTATAATTCTGGAGGTGCCAGATTCAAATCTCTGAGGGGTCACTAGCTATCCTTATTGATCAATAACCTAATTTCCGTGATAGCACCTCATGTAAGCCGCTACCGGTTCCTTCCAGATCCTTCCAAATCATCAGTCATCGCATCATCCGATGCTATATAGTATCGGTACTGAAAATGATGCTAGATATAGAAGTATATTTGATAAACACTGAAATAGTGGATGTTACGACAGTACCTTACGGAGCTATTATAATTATGAGCACTGTAGAGTGGTATTATTCACAATTATAATAAATAAGAACTGTAACATCACGTATTCGGGGTTGTCGTGAGCAGTAATAATGGGTTCTGGATTTGATGATTGGGTTTGTTGACACTTCTTTACAATTACAATCAGTTATTATTNCCCCCTTTAATTTCTACTGTCGCCATACCCTACTGATACTGGTGCCCACTATCTCCCCTTTCTGCCAGCGAGGTCGGCCCTCTACTGGCAGTGGTACCCCATTACTTTCCCCTTTCTGCCAGCGAGGTTGGCCCTCTACTGGCATTGGTGCCCGATAACTTCCCCATCTACCGGAGGCATTGGAAACTACTTGGGCGGGAAACTTCTTTGCCTAATTTTGCTCAGAGGTCTCCTAGAGACATGCGGATCTAGGACACGGGACCCACGGCTCAAAGTCCCTCCCGGAGGACTTGTTCCCTGAATTTTTCCGTCCTTAAAATTTCCACGACCTCCGCCGGGTTTGAACCCGCGTACTTTGAGTCATGAGGTGGGAACGTTAACCCTAGACTACGGAGACCGCTTTACAATCAGTTACATCAAACCGAAATCAATCTTCAGGCGAACACATTTTCCTTGAAGGGCGAGGCCTCTCTTCATTCTGTTTCTCGTTCTACTATTGGCTTCAAATGACCTTCGTTGTCCCCTGTAAACCTTCGGCAAGGATCACGTAAAGAAAACGCATTCAGAATACCGTACCTTAGTAATCCTTCTGTTGTGTCGTGACGGGAATGCCTTTCTTAACATTCAGTGCCGTAGGAAAAAATATTTGTCTAGCCGTTGTCTAGCAGTGGTCACCCACATTACAATATGTATACAGAGGAGCACAAAAGTGTACACACACTGTTCCGCCTCCATTTTTCTTGACTGTCCAACCATTCGTTAATGTGACTAGCACCATCTTTTGAGAGAATATCACACTCCA
>NW_019723671.1:0-1119 GCF_002891405.2 Cryptotermes secundus | reverse complement strand
TACCTCAGAACGTACATGTGATACTACAAACTTATTTCCATATTTGATAGTATTCTGTAAAAGGAGAAGTATGTCTCAGGCATTTATTTTAATTCCTCCATAAATACCTTTGAAAGAAAAATATTATATCTCAGAGTTTGATCACCGAACAATTTCAGGTTCCCTGCTTTAACAAAATGAAATGGGACTCATGATATGCTTGGAATATTAAAACATGAATTTCTGAAAAACAATACTGCCTGCTCTAATATAGTTAATGAGTTCTACTTATTATGCATGTTCTTTATGACATACGAAAAGGGAAGTCTCAAATCTGAGAGAGTAAAGTATGGCCGCGAGTACCAAGGGACTTGGACCCGAGAAAGACTGTGCTGGCAAGGACCAGCAGTAAATGCAAAAGACAGACCCGTCCTCTAGTCAGAGTTGGCGCCCCACAAAACGACCGTAACCGTCAAACAGTAATAATTAATATCTGGTCATGAGCCCTAGATGGTGCTTGACACCAATATTTCCTGACTGAATGACCGTCAGTCGCAATGTGACTTTAATTTTGACTTTGACTAAGTCAAACCCGTGTGGAGGCGGGGTCAAATACCTCCACTGTGACCCTGCGAGTCATAGGAGGCGACGAAAAAGAAGTCTCAAATTTGAGACAGTAAAACATGGTCGCGAGTCCCAAGGGACTCGGACCTGAGAAAGACTGCGCTGGCAAAGGCCAGCAGCATGTACAAAACACCCGCCCTCTCGTCAGAGAAGGCACCTCACAAAAACAAGACCGTAACTGTCAAACAGTAATAAATATCTGGGGCTCAACAGCAAGACACCCTACACGTAACAATATTAAAACATTTCCGCTTATGGTATGCATGGGGCATTCCGTTCATATTGTTTAAACCGCATTTCAATAAGCTTAGTCGCGTAGTCGATATAGCGACTGGCTACGGACTGGACGACTAAGGGGTCGGAGTTCTAGTCCCGGTAGAGTCAAGAATTTCCTCTTCTCCACGTCGTCCAGACCGGCTCTGGGGTCCACTGAACCTGCTATCCAGTGGGTACCGGTGGCTCTTTTCTCGTGGTTAAAGCGGCCGAGGCGTGAAGCTGACCACTCACCTTCATCCA
>NW_019723670.1:0-345 GCF_002891405.2 Cryptotermes secundus | reverse complement strand
CTAGCAGCTGAAACTAGTAAGCTAGCAACGCAAACCTGGCAAGCTAGCAACACATAGCTTGCAAGCTAGCAACGCAATGCTAGCAAGGTAGCAACGTATATCTAGTAAGCTAGCAACGGAAATCTAGTAACCTAGCAACGCAAAGCTAGCAAGGTAACAACGCAAATCTAGCATGCTAGCAAGCTAGAAACGGAAAGCTAGCAAATTAGCAACGTATAGCTAGGTAGCTATCAACGCAAAAATAGCAAGCTAGCAACGCAAATCTATCAAGTGTGCCGATCTCTTCGGCTCACTGCAAATAGGTGCCTCGTGGAAGATGGCAGCAGCGGCTAGCTCCGTTCTCAT
>NW_019723669.1:605-1578 GCF_002891405.2 Cryptotermes secundus | reverse complement strand
TAGCTTGGTAGCTTTGCGTTTCTTTATTGCTCGTTGCTTTTCTTGCTTGCTAGGTATGCATTCCTAGCTTGCCAGATTTGCGTTGCTAAATTGGTAGCTTTGCGATGCTAACTTACTCGCGTTGATAGTTTTGCATTGCTATCTTGCTAGCTATGCGTTGCTAGCTTGCCAAATTTGCGTTGCTATCTTGCTACCTTGGCGTTGCTAGCTTGCTAGCTTTGCGTTGCTAGCTTGCTAGCTTCCCGTTGTTCGCTTGCTAGCTCTGCGTTTTTAGCTTGCTAGATTGCTAGATATGCGTTGCAAGCTTGCTAACTTTGCTTTGCTATCTTACTATCTTTTCATTGCTAGCTCCTTAGATTTGCGTTACTAGCTTACTAGCTTTGCATTGTAAGCTTGCCAGCTGTGCGTTTGTAGCTTGCCAGCTATGCGTTGCTACCTTGCCAGCTTTGCGTTGCCAGCTTGCTAGCTTTACAATTGTAGCTTGCTATTTTTGATATCTAGCTTGCTAGATTTGCGCTGCTAACTTGCTTGATTTACGTTGCTAGATTGCTAGCTTCCCGTTGCTAGCTTGCTAGCTTTGCGTTGCTAACTTGCTAGATTTGCGTTGCTAACATCCCAGCTTTGCGATGCTAGCTTGCTAGCTTGATAGATTTCCGTTGCTAGATTTCTAGATATGCGTCGCTAACTTGCTAGCTTTGCGTTGTTAGCTTGCTAGCTATGGATTTCTACCTTGATAGCTTTGCGTTGATATCTTGCCAGCTTTGCTTTGTTAAATTCCCAGCTTTGCGTAGCTAACTTGAGAGTTGGGTTTGCTAGATTGCCAAGTTTGTGTTGTTAGCTTGCTACCTTTGCGTTGCTACCTTGCTAGCTTTCCGTTGCTAGCTACCTAGCTTTGAGTTGCTAGCTTGCTAGCTTTGAGTTGCTAGCTTGCTAGGTTTTATTTGCTTGCTAGCTTGCTTGTTTTCGTTCCTTT
>NW_019723669.1:0-327 GCF_002891405.2 Cryptotermes secundus | reverse complement strand
TTTTGCGTTGCTAGCTTGCTACATTTGTTTTGCTAGCTTCCTAGTTTTGCGTTTCTTGCTTGGTAGCTTTTCGTTTCTAGCTTGCTAGTTTCCGATCTAACTTGCTAGATTTGCGTTGCTAGGTTGCTCTCTTTGAGTTGCTAGCTTGCTAGCTTTGCGTCGATAGCTTGCTAGCTTAGCGTCGATAGCTTTCTAGCTTTGCGTTGCTAGATTGCTAGCTTTGCGTTGCTAGCTTGCTACATTTGCGTTGCTAACATGGTAGCCTTGCGATCCTAGCTCGCTAGCTTTGCGTTGCGAGCTTGATATGTTTGCGTTTGCTACCTTGCT
>NW_019723668.1:0-528 GCF_002891405.2 Cryptotermes secundus | reverse complement strand
GCCTACTGAAATTACTACCACTCCCCTCCCAAGATATATATATTGTGACATATTTGCGCTAAGCAGGACCCCCCCTCCCCCGCCTGCGTTGACGTTAACACTTTTGTAGCGTTGCCGCTGCTACGGTAACAGCCCAGTCAACAGCCGGCCTCCTCCCTCGTTGAGGTTACCAAGAGATGACGCAGTTGCTACAGAGCAGTAAACAAATCTCGACAGTGTTGCTAGGCAATAGGTAAACACGACGTCACGCAACAGCGGCACCTATTACGTAACCGTTCTCTGTTTTGTCCGCGACGAGGCTAAATAAGAAACAGCGAACACGATTCAGTAGTGAGTGATTACCCAGTTACGAAGTAGTGAGTACTGAGCCAGTTACTAGAGACAGAGTAACCAGTTAATTGCAGGTTAGTATTTGTGATACTGCAAATGACAGTTATTTGTGAGATTGTAAATGGTGAGATTCCAAGAGCGAGTGGAACAAACTCGATATATCTTATACGGCGTGAAGATATTTGTCGCGTGACATAC
>NW_019723667.1:0-839 GCF_002891405.2 Cryptotermes secundus | reverse complement strand
CTGTTAGAGGCTGAGTTGACCCCAGGTCCATAGTGCAGCTGGAAGGGTTAGGTCAGTTGAAAAATCCAGTAACTTCAGGAATTGAACCCACAACTAGTAACACAAATTGTGCCAGCTGGGAAAACTGATGCAGATTGTAAGAAAGAGGAAGAAGCTAAGTGTTAAAGTGTGTGGTCTTGAAGCAGCCTGAAGTATTTAAAGTGTCAGAATGTATTATTTGAACATCTTATGTCCTCTTTTGGGAAAAGTTAAGGTGCTTAAAGGATAATACTCGTATGTAAGGTAAAGTTGTTCATGTGCTTAATTACGTAACCACTAAAGGATCATTTTTGGAATTCTGCTTTCTATATTGGTGTCTTATTATTATTACTCTGTTGGTTTATAATTATCTTTACTTCCAGACATCAGCCTGGTGTAATGTCTGCCTTGTACTCCCTCCAGAACAAAGTATGAATTCACATATAGGCAGCATTTAGACTGGCATTTCTGTCGGAACAGTACTTGCAAGGCCCAGGATAGAGAATGGTATTGCAGTGTCTCATCAAGGATCCAGTGAAATTCTTATCTAGTGGGTTTGAGGATGGGATAAAGATTGTCAGGTCATGAAGGCAAAAAATGGGCATGTTTACTCAGCTTACAGCCACCCCATGCTGTTGAATTGAAGAAAAACTTCACCAGTCACACTGGACAGAGTTGTTTTATCTTTTATAATAAATTGCTGTACTTACACATAAAAAAAAGGTATAGCTATCCCTGTAATAGACTGTGAAGGCCCACAGGGTTGCGGGATGTCAAGGCTCCCACATTTTCTAGACATTTGGCTCTCAGAGGGCAGTAAG
>NW_019723666.1:0-699 GCF_002891405.2 Cryptotermes secundus | reverse complement strand
ATTTTCTTGCAAATGTCCTGTCTAGGAACGCGCGTACCTGCAGACACGAATAAAGTTAAGCACCATCTTATTGCAGAATTATGTGCGGCCGTAAGTGCTCAATTTGTGGTACTGCACACAGTGTTCATGTCGATCGCCTGCTCTTGAAAAAAGGGTCCAATAACCTGGTCATGAATTACACCACACCACACTCTACGTTCATTTTCGGACTATCGCGTATGTGTTCCCTAACAACTTGTAGGTTTTCAGTGTCCCATATGCGCACATGACGCCTGTGAACTTTACCTGAGACATGAAATGTTGCCTCGTATGTGAACATGCCTTTTTCAAGAAGTCCACATCAAGGTCAATGCAGTTGAGCATTTATTCTGCGAAATGTTGACGTACCATGCCATCAGCAGGTTTAAACTGTTGCACTACCTGAACCTTGTATGCATACAACCTCACCTTCTTATGTAGCACTTTGTATATCGTATTCATCGCTTACACCCGATCTGCCACTTCTCTTGCGATCATGGACGCTCCCAGTTACTAGCACGCGTTGTTGCCAGTCTCTTATTGCTTTGTCACTCGGAAATTGCTTAAAAAACACTGTTCGGTAATTTCGTTGAGTCTGGGTGACTGTTTTCTTCTCAAAAAGCCATCATACACAACGCGCGCGTTCCAGCATAGTCGCCATTTCACAAACAACTGACAGAG
>NW_019723665.1:0-491 GCF_002891405.2 Cryptotermes secundus | reverse complement strand
AGCTTGCTAGATATGCGTTGCTAGCTTGCAAGCTTTGGGTTGCAAACTTGCCAGGATTGCTTTGCTAGCTTTCCAGTTTGCGTTGACAGCTTGCCAGGTTTCCGTTGCTACCTTGCTATCACTTCGTTAGTTGCTTGCTTGCTTTGGGTTGCTAGTTTGCTTGCTTTGCGTTGCTAGCTTGCCAGCTTTGCTTTGCTAGCTTTCCAGTTTGCGTTGACAGCTTGCCAGGTTTCCGTTGCTACCTTGCTATCACTTCGTTAGTTGCTTGCTTGCTTTGGGTTGCTAGTTTGCTAGCTTTGCGTTCCTAGCTTGCTATCTTTGCGTTTCAAGCTTGCTAGCGTTCCGTTGCTAGCTTGCTAGCTTCACATTAATTGCTTGCTAGGTTTGCGTTGCTAGCTTGCCAGCTTTGCTTTGCTAGCTGGCCACCTAATCGTTGCTAGCTTGCGAGTTTTGCGTTGCTTGCTTGCTATCTTCCCGCTGCTAGCTTGCTA
>NW_019723664.1:0-933 GCF_002891405.2 Cryptotermes secundus | reverse complement strand
CATGTGTTTGTTGTATTGTGGAGTGTCCTTCCCTGAATCGTAATTTGTAATCGATAATAACAGTTGACAGGTAGAGGTCGGTTATATTTCTCTAACTTTTCAGAAGCTTCGATGTGCCCGGCAAAACATTAATCGGCCGATAAGAATTTACTTCATTTTCTGGCTTCCAAGGTCTAAGTATCATTATGACCTGGGCGAATTTCCACATCATCGGGTAGCACGACATTATGAACATGCTGTTATAGATGGTTGATAGCAATAGTATTGATTTAATTGGTAATTATCTGAGTATTTATTCTGTAATAAGTTCACACCAGGGTGCCTTTGTGCGGATTTATGTCCTTAATTTCTTGTACTACATCTCTAAGTGAGAAGGGTTTGATTAGTAAAGACATTTGACATGGTATTTCAAGGAAGTTTTCAATTTCACTGTCATTTTGGTTTATGTTAGAAAGTGGTGTAAATACCTGCTCAAGATATTCCGTGAGCTTTGTGACTTTATCAGTATCACTTTATGCCCAGCTTCTCTTCGGGGTTTTCTCACTGCTGCGTCAATATTTGGGGTCTTTGAAATTCGCTGTTGCCTTCCAGATTGTGTGGCCATCTTTAATAGAGACACGATATAATGTTCGAGTGCTTTATTCTTCGCGTTGTTAAGGCGTTACGCAGTTTTCGCCTTAGTCTGATATAAATGAGCCTGTCATTATTATGTCTTCCTTGAGCTCTGCCATCTGCTTCGTGCTCTGCTTATTTCGGTTACCAGCTCACGTATAAGTAAAGGGATATTATCTATTTTCTTTCTTCCATCCATTGGGGTGGGTGTTGAATAGCATGCTGCTTCCTGTACGAAGGTGGCCCTCGTTCAGTTCGTCAGGTTCTCTTATTATTACAGTGTGTCCAGGTTCTGTTAGGACTTTGTTCATTAAAAATACA
>NW_019723663.1:0-619 GCF_002891405.2 Cryptotermes secundus | reverse complement strand
TTTCTTTCTGTTTTCTTTCACACCTCTCATAACTTTGTGTCGTTCTCTTGCTCTTTTTATTCTTCTTCTGTTAGAGCAGCGGAATAAGATACTTCTCTAACGTTCAGCTGGAACAGTTTCTAAAATACAACTACCTACTCTGTACTCACTCACTCATGGAGCTAAGCACTTCTTGAGGAACCGCCAATTCTGCAATTACTCAAGAACTTCCCAGCATTTTATGGAACCTTAATGTTCATTACCATGTTCACAAGATCCCTTCACTACCTACATTTGTCCATATTCTGAGCCAGATCAGTCCAATCCATACCATCCCATCCTATCTCTGTAAGATACATTTTAATATTGTCCACCCACCTACGTCTTCGCCTTCCCAGTGGTCTCTCTCCTTCTGGATTTCCTACCAATATCCTATATGAATTCCTCTTTTTCCTATTCGTGCTACAGTCCATGCTAATCTCATCCTCATTGATATGATCATTCTAATTATTCTTGGCGAAGACTACAAGGTATGAAGTTCCTCATTATGCAGTTTTCTGCAACCCCCTGTCACTTCATCCTTCTTCGGTCCAGATATTCTCCTCCACACCCTGTTTTCAAACACCCTCAGTCCATGTTA
>NW_019723662.1:0-500 GCF_002891405.2 Cryptotermes secundus | reverse complement strand
GGGTTTCCATGCACTTCATCTTATGTTCAATAAATTTCTTTCTGGTGCCACCATTGAAATACAAAAAAATAATTCGCGAACCCTACACTGTTTTACATCAACCATTATAGTGGTATACTGGACGAGGCGTTCTTTGGCATTTTTATAAGTTAAAATGTAAATACATTATATTTTAACAGACCTGAGCAAAGCACTGGCAGGCAACTGCTCGGTAAACATGTTCCAAAGCCCAATAATGGAAACTGTATCTCAGTGGACGAACGTTACAGCGCGTTGTTAGGCAACGGTCAGCTCGCCAATGAGCTGGCTGGGTAGTGACACGTGGCTAGTGTTTTCTGTGTGGTCTACGCCGCGCAACGGGAGAACTGTGTTTGCTGTGTGATCCGTGCCGCGGCTATATAACGAGATTACCAGAATAACCGAAGGAGTTCCACTCTGGGAATTATCGGCAAACATCTACCACATAAAATTGCAGTGCATGCAGAACAAGGTTCTGCGCA
>NW_019723661.1:379-1072 GCF_002891405.2 Cryptotermes secundus | reverse complement strand
TAGTTAGCTCCAACTCTAGCATGTCTGTGTCACCCTGTCTGTGTTGGTTTCTTCATGTCAGTTTCACGTGTCTTGTAAATCATATACTGTATATTTAGCTCCAACTCTGGCATGTGTGTCACCCTGTCTCAGTGTTGGTGTCTTCATATCTCTCACATGTCTTGTAAATCATTTTTTGTATAGTTAGCTCCAGCTTTGGCATGTGTGTCACCCTGTCTCAGTGTTGGTGTCTTCATGTCACTCTCACATTTCTTGTAAATCATTTTCTGTATAGTTAGCTCAACTCTGGCATGTGTGTCACCCTGTCTCAGTGTTGGTGTCTTCATGTCACTCTCACATTTCTTGTAAATCATTTTCTGTATAGTTAGCTCCAATTCTGGCATGTGTGTCACACTGTCTGTGTTGGTGTCTTCATGTCAGTCTCACATGTCTTGTAAATCATTTTCTGTATAGTTAGCTCAACTCTGGCATGTGTGTCACCCTGTCTCAGTGTTGGTGTCTTCATGTCAGTCCAGTTGATTGCTGTTTTGTGTATGTCATCAAATATATCTGGAAAAAATTAGAATTATCCAGTTTGTAATGTGCCTTTTCCCTCTGCAGGTGTGAATTTTTGCTGTTGTATTTGTAGCTGTCACCATCCATGTTACATTTTGCTTGTCATTTGAAACATATTCGGTAAGAACATTTGTGTTT
>NW_019723661.1:0-335 GCF_002891405.2 Cryptotermes secundus | reverse complement strand
TTTATTAGAGGATAGTGATGTTTTCAACAGCTAAAAGTTCAATGGGTTTTCAGATTTAGAATAGACATGTAAGATTTGAGGTTTTCACGGTGGTGACTATGAAGAATGCTATCTTGTGGGATGTGGTGACATGTACACATAGTATAAACCGACATTTTGGAGGTGGTAGATTCCCACGAAACATCGGTTTATACTATGTGTACACGGTGCCACATCTCAGAAGACGGGATTCTTCATAAAACAGATGTGTGTCGTAGTTTCTGTCATATTAGCATGTTTGTATTGTTGCGAAAATGAGAAACCAATTTCTTTCATCAGATTACTCTAAAAACACA
>NW_019723660.1:0-427 GCF_002891405.2 Cryptotermes secundus | reverse complement strand
GGAAATATAGGCTCCGGTCTAGAAAACCGAGATTAACGGCCGTGGAGATCGGTTACGCTGACCACGCGACGATCTCTATCCGCAAAAGTTGACACTAACTTCCTCGAAAAGCGGCGGTCGCTCGGCCGGTATAGTTCTCTTGCGGACTACAAGACACGGAGTTTAGTTTTTTTAGTAATAATCCTTTGTATGAGACTATCCGAAAACGGTAGCTTTCTCCAAAATATACATTTTTGGAAGCCGTGCCGATGTTCTTAGAAGGGCGTGAAGCGCCCATTTTGGTCGCGGTGATTAGGGAAAGTGGCCTTGGCGGTCTCACAGTATCCCTCTCCTATTTTGAAGGTTCTTCGGAGCCGCATGGACAATGCTGTAAGTCTAGAAATATAGCTCATTAGAAAGTCTACCACTCCTATAAGCCAGTTCCAAC
>NW_019723659.1:0-480 GCF_002891405.2 Cryptotermes secundus | reverse complement strand
TTTGCGTTTCTGCTTGCCAGATTTGCGTTGCAACATTGCTAGCTACCGAAGCTATCTTGCTATCATGCTAGATATGCGTTACTAGCTTGTTAGCATTGCGTTACAAGCCTCTTGTTTTGCGTTTCTAGCTAGCTAGCATTACGTTGCTAGCTTGAGAACTTTGCGTTGCTATCTTTCTAGCTTTTCGTTGCAAACTTGCCAGCTATGCGTTTCTAGCTTGCTAGCTTTGTGTTCCTAGCTTGCTAGCTTTGGTTTCTAGCTTGCTAGTTTTGCGTTGCTAAATTGCTATTTTTGCCTAGCTAGCTTGCTAGCTTTGCGTTGCCAGCTTGCTAGTTTTGCGTTGCTATCTTGCTAGCTTTGCTTTGCTAGCTTGCTAGATTTGCGTTGCTAGCTTGCTAGCTTTTCATTGACAGGTTATAATTTTGCGTTGCTACATTCAGAATCAAACTATAACTTTATTGGCGAGTAGCAAGTAATGTG
>NW_019723658.1:0-1216 GCF_002891405.2 Cryptotermes secundus | reverse complement strand
ACAACAACAACAACAACAACAACAACAACACAAACTGCTGCTGCTACTGCCGTCGCCGCCGCCTCCGCTACATAAAGTGCCATGTTTTTTTTATTTTGTTTGTGTTTTGTTGTATCTTTCTCCCTAAACGTGCTCACTCGTAGTTTGTAAATGGTCTTTTGGCTGCCAAATATTGCACGTAAATAAATAATATCATTATTGTCATACCTGTAATCATCATAATATACATTTTGTTATTAGCCCCCTTTCCTTATTTTGAAAAAGAAAATAGAAGCAGGCTTATGATCTCTGTCGTCTCTGCGTGTCCGTGTATCCCCCCTCCACAACCGCCGACGTTTCAATGCCTTCAATCAGTCTTTATGTAACCTGGTATGTATATTATTGCCCTTGAGCCCACCTGAACGACGTGCTTAATGAATCCCTCCCATTAGTCTGTGTGTGTGTATTACACCCTTTCCTTACTAGGCAACGGCTTGGTAAACATGTTGCCGATGCAACGAATGAACGCAACAGCAGAAGAAGTGTTGGACGCGATTGGAGTGTGGTCTGTCTGTTTCCCCCTATCGTTGCTAGGCAACGATTAGGTAACAATTTTTGTCGGTGTCGTTTTCTATTTGGTCCATGTCGTATCAAAGGAAAGTAGGCGATTAGTTCTTCGAAGAACTTCTTGTTTCTACATTGTGTTTGTACGTACTGACTTTGTAATTGGTCTTCGGACTGTTACGGTTGTGTTTAAATAAATAAAAATTTAATAGATTTATAATTAAAATGTCAAGCAGACTTTCATTCCTCCGTGGGTACTGTTAGTCTACGTGTACCCGTCAAAGTAACGAGGGAATTATTGTGCGGAATAGTGCAAGGTCATGTCTTTCAGCCAGTTATGTCAACTTTTGCTAACAGCGTGAGTTTTTGTGTTTCTAACTGGAATAAGGTTTCGATGGAAGGTGATTTTCTTTTGTGTCATTCTAGTTAATTTGTGATGTTTTTTATTTCTAATTGTTTGAATTTATTATGTATGTGTAGTGTATAATATGCAACAACTATGCTACCGTCAACACAACAAATATTTCAGTATTACATTTAGAGCTTTATTACTGCGACATGTTTCGGTCATGCATGATCATCATCAGGCGGGAATATGTTTTTATATGTATTATGTAGTTATTGAAGTACCGATATGGATCCTTATCGGTGCAACACATCGTATTCACAATTA
>NW_019723657.1:345-493 GCF_002891405.2 Cryptotermes secundus | reverse complement strand
GTAAATCAAAGCTAGCAAGCTAACAACGCAAACCTAGCAAACTAACAACGTAAATCTAGCACGCTAGCAAGCTAGCAACGCAAAACTCGCAAAATAGCAACCCAAAGCTAGCAAGCTACCAACGCACATCTAGCAATCTAGCAAGCTA
>NW_019723657.1:0-229 GCF_002891405.2 Cryptotermes secundus | reverse complement strand
GAGCAAGCTGGCAACGCAAATCTAGCAAGCTTGCAACGCAAGGATAGCAAGGTAGCAACGCAAAGCTTGCAAGCTAGATCGCAAAACCTTTCAAGCTAACAAAGCAAAGCTACCAAGCTAGCAAAGCAAAACAAGCAAGCTAGCAACGCAAAGCTAGCCAGCTAGCAATGCAAATCTTCCAAGTTAGCAAAGCAAAACTAGCAAGTTAGCAATGCAAAGCTAGCAAGCT
>NW_019723656.1:0-841 GCF_002891405.2 Cryptotermes secundus | reverse complement strand
ACTACCGTGACCGGCAACGTTTTGATACCGTTCTAAAAATCGACTAGCAAGTTTAAATCTGAATATTTCCGTTAATACGAGAGAATATTTTAGGTTTACTGACTTTTGGGCCACTCTGTATACCAGATAAGTATACGTGACTTGAGACGGGGGACAGGAGGGCTTTATTGCTAGAGAGACTGGAATGTTCTTAAATCCAATGCTGGTACAAAACTTAGTAACATCAAATAGTAAGCCAATATATAATAAGTAAATCAGTCGATTTATCTCTGCCGTGGACTTACGTGCTAACATACGTATAACAGACTATTAAAACAAATAGTGTCTACATAGACCTAACTGCAAACTGACACAAAGTGATAAACTCAATTATCAATTAACAGGCCAGAACGAAAATGTATGTGAGCGTAAAATGTGGAGAAAAATGTATCGAAATTTCTTTAGACTTTGTTATAAATCGAAAGAAAATGCACATCTTTCAAAATTATGTGTTCAGCTAAGAAAATTGTTCTCTCCATACCTATATATTAAAAAAAAAATAAAATCCGTGGCCTGTAGTCCGCAAGCAAACTATACCGACCGAGCGACCGCCGCTTGTCGGCGAAGTTAGTGCCAACTTTAGCGGATAGAGGGGTGTCGCATGGTCAGCGCAACGAATTCCCACGGCCGTTAATTTCGGTTTTCTAGACCGGAGCCGCTACTTTTCTTTTCAAGTNTAGCTCCTCAGTTATCCTCACGAGGCTGAGTAGAACCCGTTCCAGACCCACTACTCCTCAGAAAATCTGATAGCACCGGCAATCGAATCCGGGACCTCTGGATCTGTAGCCAGGAACTCTGGCCA
>NW_019723655.1:0-402 GCF_002891405.2 Cryptotermes secundus | reverse complement strand
TGGAATTCATTCTGCACTTCATGATGAAAGAACTATATTGAAATTAAGGAGTGTACAGGAAATTGTTGTCTGACACATGACTCTTGTTTGTGTATAGGTAAAAGGTAAAGCTTTCCCTGTAAGAGGCCGTGAAGGCCCATAGGGTTCTGAGACATTGAGGCTCCCACATTTTCTCTAGACAGTTGGCTCACAGAGGGCAGCAAGGTTGTCAGCCTTACACGCCGGCCGCTCTTTAAAGTCCTCCTCTCCCAGGAAGTTTGCTGCAACTCAGTTCTGTTAGAGGCTGAGTCGACTCCAGGGCCATAATATGGCTGGAAGGATTAGGTCAATTTGAAAAAAACCACCTCATCAGGACTGAAACCTGCAACCTTCTGGCTTGTTGCATAGTGCCTCAACCAAGTA
>NW_019723654.1:0-528 GCF_002891405.2 Cryptotermes secundus | reverse complement strand
TTATACCCCCTCTTGGTTGGTTATATAGTTTTCTTGTTATTAGTACGATTTCGTTTCTTGTTGTGTTGTGTGTTGTTGAGTCTCTTCTGTCGGAGCAAGGTTGGTTTATTATTATTGTTGATACTATTATTGCTCCTGCTGATGAAATTATTATTTTTGTTGATAGTGGGAATATTTCATTTGATGCTAGTCTTGCTACGTAGATGAATAGTACTAATATCCCTCCAATAAAGACTATGAATTGGATGTATTGGAATCAGAATCTTTGGTGCATTAAGCCTCTGATCAGGCATGACATTATTGTCTGTATCAGCAGTAGCATTCCCATGGCTAGGGGGTGGTTTATTTGTGTAAATATTACTCCCGACAGTGTTCTTGCTGTTATTAGTGTTTTGATTTCAAGGGGTAGTTTAATTTTAAAATGTTAACTTTGAAGGTTATTGATGAGGTTTGAGATTCTTTCCCTTGACGTTTTAAAAGGTTGTACTTATTTTTGGTTTACAAGACCAATATTTTCATTAAATTATT
>NW_019723653.1:0-347 GCF_002891405.2 Cryptotermes secundus | reverse complement strand
TAGCTTTCAAGCTATGCGTTGCTAGCTTGCCAGGTTTGCGTTTTAACTTGCCAGCTTTTCGTTACTAGCTTGCTAGATATGCGTGTCTAGCTTGCTAGCTTTACGTTCCTACCTTGCTAGCTTTCCGTTGCTAGCTTGGAAGCTTTGCGTTGCTAGCTTGCTAGCTTTGCATTGCTAGCTTGCTAGATATGGTTGCTTGCTTGCTTGCTTATTTTGTGTTTATTTCTTGCAAATTTTCGTTGCTAGCTTGCTATCTTTTTACGTTGCTTGCTTGCTTGATATCTCTGCGTTCCTTGCTTGCTAGATTTCGTTGCTAGCTTGCTAGATTTGCGTTGCTGTCTTGCTTG
>NW_019723652.1:3214-4390 GCF_002891405.2 Cryptotermes secundus | reverse complement strand
TGCTAGCTTGCCTGGTTTGCGTTTTTAGATTGCCAGCTTTGCGTTTTAAATTTCCAGCTATGCGTTGCTAGATTGCCAGGCTTGCGTTGCTAGCCTGCTAGCTTGCTAGATTTGCGTTTGATAGCTTGCTAACGTTGCGTTGCTAGCTTGCAATCTTTGCGTTGCTAGATTGTTAGCTTTGCGTTTCTAGCTAGCTAACTTTTCTTTGCTAGCTTGCCAGCTTTGCGTTTCTAACTTGCCAGCTGTGCGTTTATATCTTGCCAACTTTGCGTTGCTAGCTTGCTAGTTTTGCTTGGCTAGCTTGCTTGTTTTGCTTTGCTACCTTGCTAGCATTGCGTTGCAGTTTTGTTAGCTTTGCGTTGTTAACTTGCTTGCTTTGCGTTGCTAACTTCCTAGTTTTACGTTGCTAGCTTGGTAGCTTTGCGTTGCTAGCCTCGTAGCTTTGCGTTGCTAGCTTGCAATCTTTGCGTTGCTAGATTTCTAGCATTGCGTTCCTAGCTTCCCAGTTTCGCGTTGCTAGCTTGCCAGGTTTGCGTTGCTAGCTTCCCAGTTTGCGTTGCTAGCTTGCAATTTTGCGTTGCTACCTCCCAGTTTTGAGTTGCTAACTTGCTAGATTTGCGTGGCTAGCTTGTTAGATTTGCCTGTTGCTAGCTTGCTAATTTTGAGTTTCTATCTTGCCAGATTTGCGTTGCTATCTTGCCACATTTGCGTTGCTAGATTGCCTGCTTTGCGTTTCTATATTGCCAGCTTTGTGTTGTTAGTTTGCAGCTATACGTTTCAAGCTTGCCAGCTTTGAATTGCTAGCTTTCCAGATTTGCGTTGCTAGCTTTCTAGTCTCCGTTGCTAGCTTTCTAGCATTGCGTTCCTAGCTTGCTAGCTTTTCATTGCTAATTTTTATCTTTGCGTTGCTAGCTTGCCAGCATTGCGTTGCTAATTTGCCAGCTTTGCGTTTCTAGCTTGCTAATTTGCTTTGCTAGCTTGCTTGCTTTGTGTTGTTAGATTGCCAGGATTGCGTTGCTATCTTGCTAGATTTGCGTGGCTAACTTACTAGCTTTGATTTGCTACCTTGCAGGCTTCCGTTGCTAGCTTGCTAACTTTGAGTTGCTAGCTTGCTAGCTTTGCGTTGCTTGCTTGTTTGCTTGCTTTGCGTTCCTTGCTTGCTAAATTTTTCAGCTT
>NW_019723652.1:0-3161 GCF_002891405.2 Cryptotermes secundus | reverse complement strand
GCTAGCTTGATAGCTTTGCGTTGCTACCTTGCTAGCTTGGCGTTAATAGCTTGCTAACAACACGCCTCAGTGTTGGTAGATTTTCGTTGCAAACTTTCTAGCTTTGCGTTGCTATCTTGATAAATTTGCGTTCCTAGCTTGCTAGCTCTGCGTAGTTAGCTTGCTAAGTTTGCGTTGCTATCTTGGTAGATTTGCGTTGCTATCTTGCTAGCTTTGCGTTGCTAGCTTTCTATCATTATGTTGCAAGCTTGCTAACTTTGAGTCGCTATCTTTAAAGGTTTGCGTTGCTAGCTTGCTATCTTTGCGTTTCTAGCTTGCCAGCTTTACGTTGCTAGCTAGCTAGCTTGCTAGATTTGCGTTGCTAGCTTGCAAGCTTTGAGTAGCTAGCTTACTAGTTTGCGTTGCTAGCTTGCTAACTTGCTAGATTTGCGATGCATGCTTGCCAGCTTTGCGTTGCTAGCTTGCTAGATTTCCGTCGCTAGATTTCTAAATTTGCTTGGATAACTTGTTAGAATTTCGTTGCTAACTTGCTAGCTTTACGTAGCAAGCTTGCTAGTTTTGCAGTGCTAGCTTGCTAGCTTTGCGATGCTAGCTTGCTAGCTTTGCGATGCTAGCTTGCTAGCTTTGCGGTGCTAGTTTACTAGCTTTGCTTTCCAAGCTTGCTAGCTTTGCTTTGCTTGTTTGCATGCTTGTTTGCCTTGCGTTTCTTAATTGATAGCTTTCGTTGCTAGCATGCTATCTTTGCGTTGCTAGCTTGTTAGATTGCTCGATATACGTTGCTAGCTTGATAGGTTTGAATTGCTATCTTGCTAGCTTTGCGTTGCTAGCTTGCTAGCTTTTCGTTGCTACGATGATAGGTTTGAGTTGCTAGCTTGCAAGCTTTGAGTTGCTAGCTTGCTAGCATTGCTTTGCTAGCTAGCTAGCTTTGCGTTGCTAGCTTGCTCGCTTCCCGCTGCTCGCTTGCTAGCTCTGCGTTACTAGCTTGATATATTGCTAAATTTGAGTTGCTAGCTTGCTAGATTTGCGTTGCTCTCTCACTAAATTTGCTTTGCTGGCTTGCTAGCTTTTTCGTTGCAAGCTTGTTAACTTGCTAGTTTTGCGTTGCTTGCTTGCTAGCTTTGCGTTGCTATCTTGATGGTTTTACGTTTCTAGCTTTCTAGCTTTGCGTTGATAGATTGCCAGCATTGCGTTGCTAGCTTGGAAGTTTATTTTGCTATCTTGCCAGCATTGCTTTCCTAGCTAGCCAGCTTTGCGTTTCTAGCTAACTAGGTTTGCGTTTCTAGCTTGCCAGCTCTGCGTTTCAAACTTGCCAGCTTTGCCTTGCTAGCTTTCTAACTTAGCGCCGCTAGCTTGCTAGATTTCCGTTGCTAGCTTGCTAGCTTGCTAGATTTGCGTCCCTAGATTGCTAGCTTTGTGTTGCTAGCTTGCTAGTTTGCGTTTAAAGCTTGCTAGCTTTGCGTTGCTAACTTACCAGCATTGCGTTGCTAACATGCCAGCTTTTCGTTGCTAGTTTGCCAGTTTGCTTTGATAGCTTACCAGCTTTGTGTTGTTAGATTGCCAGCTTTGCTATGCTATCTTGCTAGATTTGTGTGGCTAACTTGCCAGCTTTGAGTTGCTACAATGTTAGTTCCCGTTGTTAGATTGCTAGCTTTGAGTTCCTAGCTTGCTATCTTTGCGATGCTTGTTTGATAGCTTTGCGTTCCTTGCTATCTAAATTTCTTTGTTAACTTCCTAGGTTTGCGTTGCTAGATTGCTATTTTAGCATTGATAACTTGGTAGATTTCGTTGATAGCTTGCTAGCAATGCGTTGCTTGCTTGCTAGCTTTGCGTTGGTACCTTGCTAGGTTGGCGTTGCTTGCTTGCTAGCTTTGAGTTACTAGCTTCCTAAAATTGCGTTGCAAGGTTAGTAGATTAGTAGATTTGTGTTGCAAGCATTCTAGCTTTGCGTTGCTGTCTTGATAGCTTTGCGTTGCTAGCTTGCTAGCTGTGCGTAGCTAGCGTGCTACCTTTTGCCTTGCTATCTTGGTAGATTTGCGTTGCAATCTTGCTAGTTTTGCGTTGCAAGCCTGTTATTTTGGGTTGCTAGCTTCTTAGATTTGCGTTTCTATCTTTCTAGATTTGCGACCTACATTGCTAGCTTTGCGTTGCTAGCTTGATAGCTGTGCGTTGCTAACTTGCTATCTTTGAGTTGCAAACTTACTAGCTTTGAGTTGCTAGTTTCTAGGTTTGCTTTGCTAGCTTGCTAGCTTTGCGTTTCAAATTTACTATATTTGCGTTGCTAGCTTGCTAACTTACTAGATTTGCTAGATTTGAGTTGCTAGCTTGCTATATTTGCGTTGCTAACATGCTACCTTTTCTTTGCTAGTTTGCTAGCTTGCTAGATATACGTTTCTACCTTGATAGCTTTGCGTTGCTAGCTTGCTAGCTTTTCGTTGCTAGATTACTAGAGTGCTAGATATGCGTTGCTAGCTTGCTATGTTGCTAGATTTGCGTGGATAGCTTGCTAGATTTTCGTTGATACCTTGCTAGTTTTACGTAGATAGCTTGCTAGCTTTGCGGTGCAAGCTTGCTAGCTTTGCGTTGCTAGCTTGCTAGCTTTACGCATCTTGCTTGCATGCTTGTTTGCTTGGCGTTTCTTGCTTGCTAGCTTTCGTTGCAAGCTTGCTAACTTTGAGTTAATATCTTTGCTAGATTGCTCGACATGCGTTGTAAACTTGATAAATTTGCGTTGCTATCTTACAAGCTATTCGTTGATAGCTTGCTATATTTGCTTTGCTAGCTACCTAGCTTTGCGTTGCTATCTTTCCCGCTTCCCTTTGCTCTCTTGCTAGCACTGCGTTACTAGCTTGTTATATTGCTAAATTTGAGTTGCTAGCTTGCTAGCTTTGCGTTGCTCTCTTAGTAAATTTGGGTTGCTAGCTTACTAGCTTTCCGTTTCTAGCTTGCTAGCTTTCGGTTGCTAGCTTGTTAACTTGCTAGATATGCGTTGCTAGCTTGCTAGCTTTGCGTTGCTGGCTTGCTAGTTTTGCGATTCTAGCTTGCTAGCTTTGCGTTGATAGCTTGCCAGCATTGCGATGCTAACTTGCCAGCTATTCGTTGCTAGCTTGCTAGCTTGTTTGCTAGCTTGCCAGCTTGCTTTGCTAGCTTGCCAGCTTTGTGTT
>NW_019723651.1:0-1389 GCF_002891405.2 Cryptotermes secundus | reverse complement strand
AAGTTTATCAGTTTTAACGTGGGTGTGTTATGGTGGTGATAACAAAACGATCNAATTTGGATGTCAGATCTAAAGTTTATCAGTTTTAACGTGGGTGTGTTATGGTGGTGATAACAAAACGATCACCAGTGTCCTCCATCTCCAGCTAAACAGAAAACAGTGATCATAATCCAAACCAGAGATAAATGTTGTTACAGTATATTGTCACACGACGCAAGAAGGCCGGAAGAGTGGGGCCAGAGGAGACGTCCACTGCTAGGTAACGGCTCGGTAGCCCTGCGAATCCTAGAAGGTGGCGAAAAGGGAACCCACTGCCTGGGACTATAACTGGTCCACCCTGTTCCTGGACGATATAAATACGTGGACTTGGCTGTCCAGGTTGGGGAAGTGTCGAATCTCATACAGTGAAATGTGGCCATGAGTCCCGCGGGACTCGAACCTGAGAATGACTGCGCTGGCGAGGATAGCAGCAATTGTAAACGACAGACTCTAAAAAGTGACAATATTTTCTATCACATCAAATCCTGCCATTATCTGTCCTCTCACGACATAATAGCTTAGTATTTGTTTTCGTCAACTGCTTCTGTATGGTCTGCTGTATTTTCCCCCTACCTCCAATAAGAATTGTGATCCATACTCGCGCCAGCGCCTAATGAACTGCTTCTGTATAGTCTGCTGTATATTCCCCCTACCACCAATAAGAATTGCGATCCATACTCGCGCCAGCGCCTAATGAACTCCTCCGTCTCCGTACCCCTCCTCCACAAATACTACGTCATGTCAGGTAATTATATTTGTATGAGAGAGGGAGGGGGGATTAGGCATGGCAGCGTCTATTTTTTTTTTTGCTCCCGTCCTACCAAATAATGAGTTCAGTACTAGGTTCTACTGTACGTCACATGCAGAAGCAGATACCTTATCGGACATATTCGAGATATCGCATTCCTACGCACCAGTCGCCTTCAGAAATAGACTTAAACATCTCTTAGAAAACATTTCCATTTAGTGCATTTATTCTCTTTGTGTTGTCCTGTGTGCAGGTAGCGGCCTTGCGACGGGCTGATCCCCCGTCCAAGGAGTCCTACCGACTATGCAAAAAATTAAGAAACTGAAAAAGCGGCCGGAGTCCAACAAAGGGCTGTAGAGCCACAGATGAATGAATGAATTTAACAATTTATCAAATTTAAGAACAGAAAAGCGGCTTAACTTTGAAATTAATAAAGAGGAGTATGTCAAACTATCAAACGTAAACGTCACGTGACTTATCTGAAGCTTACGTCCTGCCAGGTCATTAGTTAAGTTGATGAAAATATGATAAATGTTGCTGGTCGTAGACATATTCTTAGTGTACACCAAGAACGCGGGCGCTGTGCTAACAAGTGTACCGGT
>NW_019723650.1:0-907 GCF_002891405.2 Cryptotermes secundus | reverse complement strand
CTGGGAGTATACTGTTAATAATCAGTACAATTACTTCTTTTACTTCTTACATATCTATTTTTTATAAATATAGGAATGTTGTTTATGCAGTAACAGACCCCTTGCAGAAATATTTTTTCTTCTAGCCTTAAGAGCTCTGTAACTGACTTTAGGTGTTCTTTTTTGCTGTTCTTAGACAAAATGTCCATCATTGTTGCCCGCTGGTCCTCTTACAGTTTACATTTCCAGAAGATACGTGTATGTTTCTCCGTTTTCAGCCCATTCCCACATTCGCATTCGGCCGTGGACACAATGTTAAATCTGTTTAGACTTGCTTTAAGACTGGTGTGACCTGCTCGCATACGGTTTATTGACACGAAGGCACGGCGGTTCATTTTTATCTCTCGAAACCACGGAGACGAGCCATTCCTGTNTCTTTTTTGCCTTTTCCCCCTGTGCATTAAGATCTGCAACTGGTAATATTAATTGACTATCTCTGCCTTCTTTGATTGCTTGCTTTGCCTCCAAGACGTCCCTCTCGTTAATCGATAGTTAACGTGAAAGCTGGAGTTTGCTTCCATCTGTTGAGAGGATTGTGAATTAATAGGAAGTAGACCAAGTCGGCTGAGTCGGTAGTATCAAATATCGAAACAAAAGATAACTGTGATCGACAAAACAGGTGTAGTCTTCCTTCGTGTTGAACGTGTTGAAAGTGTGTTGGTAGGTCGTTAGAAGTTCCGCGTGAACAGGCGAGCAAACTGAAGAAGTTACACGTATTTTCTGCAACGATATTTGCTGTTATGTGCAATAGTATGTGTACTAAAACGCAGTTTGTATTTATTACATTTTGGATCGGTAAGTATACGTTTAAAGAGTTGTGTTAGTTGTGCTTATGTTTCGTAATATTGAGGTAGTAACTAGACACAGT
>NW_019723649.1:0-405 GCF_002891405.2 Cryptotermes secundus | reverse complement strand
TGCTTGCTTGCTTTGCGTTTCTTGCTTGCAAGCTTTGCGTTGCTAACTTGCTATGTTTGTGTTGCTAGCTTGCTATCTTTTACTTTGCAAGCATGCTAGCTTTTGGTTGCTAGCTTGCTTGCTTTGCGTTGCTTGTTTGCTTGTTTGCTTTGCGGTTATTTCTTGCTAGCCTTGCGTTCCTAGCTTGCTAGATTTGCGTTGTTACCTTGTTAGTTTAGCGTTTGCCAGCTTGCTAGCTTTGCGTTGCTTGCTTGCTTGCTTTGCGTTTCTTGCTTGCAAGCTTTGCGTTGCTAACTTGCTATGTTTGTGTTGCTAGCTTGCTAGAATTTCGTTGATGCCCGCTAGATTTGCATTTCTAGCTTGATATCTTGCTAGATTTCCGTTGCTAGCTTGCTAGCTCTGCAT
>NW_019723648.1:1190-1422 GCF_002891405.2 Cryptotermes secundus | reverse complement strand
GGGAAATGGAATCAGTTTGTACAAATGGTACACAGCACTGTTCACCAAGGGCTTCAGGACGTAACCCAAAAGATTGTTATTTAGAAACACATCAAATTTCAATTATGTTAATCAATACATGTTCGTAAGCCACTCTTGCGGTGTTAGGAAGGGAAAGGTCACGTGGAAGGATCGAATGGGAATCCTGAAAGGCTCTTATAATATCTCCAGGGGTGATTATTTGATAATATTC
>NW_019723648.1:0-1105 GCF_002891405.2 Cryptotermes secundus | reverse complement strand
ATTTGCAGTTCATTGGCTGCAATATCGACTAATGTGTAATTTACCGTCTGCAATGTGGAACGCACAACAGTCATTTGTTCCTTGGCTACCTTTAGCATTGAAAGTTGCTCGGACTCTAATTCGCTTATTTTGTTTTGGTAATAATCAGCGTCTTCACTTGACAAAGTACCAAATAAAATTTTGGAAACTGTTCCAATAAAATTAAAAACACCTCTTTTAATTCTTTTAGCATGTGTATGCGTATTATCGGAATGAAATACCTCCTCCTCTTTATTCTTAGTAATTTCGGAAATTATGCGCCGCGTTCTATGAATTTTCAGTACGCTCTGATTCATCAGGGACAGGTCCGACTGACAGGTAGAAATGGCTTCAGGTGGCAACTCTTTACACATTGCTCCAGTCTGAGCGACAAAATCTACAAGCGTATTGTAAGTCGTCTCCAATTTCGATATGTTTACATACGTTACAAGCTTCCATTCTGAAGTGTATAGTTGCACCTGACCTATGTGATCATAGTACAGTCCGGGCGTGTCCTCATAGTTCTTGACTGTGAAGTCTACTGCGACGACGGCGACGCACGTCGCGCTCAAAATCAACAGCGTCTCGAGTCGCATGTCAAGCTGAAATGAAATGAAAAGCTTCAGTCTGTTGCTGTGCACTTTGAAGGTTCGTCTTTTTGTACCTGAACGTAATACGCAATTTACACCTGTGACTTCGACCACGGTGTACGGTCCTATCCACGGGGAAGAAAGTTTCTTAGAGCGACCTCGTCTGACATGTTGCTGTAGCAGAAGTACAAGATCACCTTCGCGGAACGTAACCGTATTTTCCTTCTGGTCATAATATCTTTTAGACACTTCCTTCGAGTTTAGTAGCGCCTTCCGCGCTACCTCATGGCTGTACTGTAGTCTCTCCTTAAGCTGCTCACGAAGTCTTCTCTCTCGTCGTAGCTAGAGTAACTGGGACGGCGTTGTAGCAGTCCTGGCATCGAAGGCTTTCCTCCGAAAACCAACTCGAATGGGCAGTACTTAGTGCTCGTATGAGGAGTCGTATTATAAATGAATGCTGCCGTTGGCAACAGTGTATCCCAATCATTCTGCTCGTG
>NW_019723647.1:0-5818 GCF_002891405.2 Cryptotermes secundus | reverse complement strand
TTCCTTGCAGCTTTTATGCATATGATAAAATTTTTAAGGATTATACGAGNTTATATAACACAGGAGGTAGATATTAAATCCATGCTGTTATAAAGTTGATGCATTCATGATATGTATGAATATTAAGAATTTTTCACATGACTTAGTCCTCATATTTTGCAAAACAGTAACTGTACTGTATGCAGAAGTGGCGGACACAGCTTGGAAAATTACTTATGATTTTGATTACACTGAGACCTGTGGTATGCATGGGAGAAATGAGAAATATATATAAAATTCTAGTCAAGAGTCCTGAAGGGAAAACTTGGTATAAATCGTAGGTTAATATTAAACTTGATCTGAAAAAAAAATATTGTGACATGAATGGCGCAACAGGAAGTAGGGGTCAAATGAACTCTACAGTCTTGCAAGTGACGTCACATATCCCCACTCCTTCCATCATTATGAAACGCTCAGTAAACAACCCCTTCCCACCGTGACATAACAGCAGACATCGCGGTTGCTATGCAGCAATAAACAACTCTTGGCAGCATTCTCCAGCAACGCCTGTAAACACGGCGTTTATGCAACAGTGAAGCGATGTGGGTTTTCCGCTGTCTGACTGAAGGTTTATAAGGGACCTGGAATGCCCAAGCAAGTCAGTTGCAGTCTAGCATTCGCCAGAGTGAGTTGAATGGCAGTGACTCCAGCAGTGGATGTAATTGTGAATTGTATAAGTGTACAAACGAATGTGGCATAAATTTGCTACATTCAATACGGCGTTAAGTTATTTGCCACGTGACATACCCAACATGTGACAATATTATGTTTTGACTGAGCTACTGTCAGCATCTCAGGGTAGACTGTGCTCCATAAATTTAATAATAGCATTACTATTTGTGATATTTTATGGGTTTCTTAAGTACTAGATTACATAGGTGATGTGACTTCATATATAAGGAAAACCCAAAACTGTGTTCTGTGCTTTGATTTCTAGGAAGATATCTTGTCTCTCATCAGTGCACCAAGTATCACACCAGGCATGGTATAGGCTCTCTATAGCAGTAGTGTGGAAGATCAGCTGACTGCCACACAGAAATTTCGAGAACTCTTGTGCCGTGAACCAAATCCTCCTATAGATTAAGTTATTCGGACTGGAATTGTGCCACGTTTTGTAGAATTTCTTTAGAACAATACCAACTGTAAATTTCAGGTAAGAATTAAAACAACATGCTTCAGAGATAGAGATGGATTTATTTTATCTATTTATTTAATTAATAGCATATTTACAATCTACTCTCAATAATATGGAGTAATAAGTAAATTTGTTCTAAGTAAATGTCTTGAGTAGAGAAGTCATCCACTGATGATACTCTGACAGGCCCTGCAGAGGATTGGTAATGGTTTTAATCTTCATCATCTGTGGGTTGTGGTAGGTCAGACGGCCACTGTCTCCTCAGTCTTTACGTTTGCTGGATTTCTGATTTCTGCAACTAGTCTGTTAATGTGTCCGAGTATGCTTTGATGGGAGAGTGTTGACAATCTATGTATTTATTCTATGATAATTGGGATTTGCAGATCATTGTGGATAGTAAAGTTGGAGACATACCAAGGTTCTTTAGTTTCTGAGTGCAAGAATTTGGATTGAAGTCTTTGAATTATTTTCATGTGTGATGGTTTTGTACAGTCCCATAGCTGTATACCATATGTCCATATGTGTTTTATTATGCACTTGCATAGTATAAGGTTGTTTTCTGTGGATAGTTTGCATTTATGGTCCAAAAGCCCGGACCTTTCTCATAGTTTTAAGTTTAACTTCTGATGGATTTCTGCCATGTCAGGTTTTGGTTGAGGTATAATCCCAAGTATTTTACTTCAGTTTGGACTGGTATTTTCATATTATTGATGGTAACCTGTGGGCAAGTTATACATTTCATGGTGAATGCAACATCCACTAATTTTCTGTGGTTTATTTTGATTTTCCATTTGCTGTACCATTGCTGGAGGAGGTTTAAGTGATGTTGAAGATGTTGTGATGTTACTACTGAACCTTGTATTTGCTGCTAGCAGGGCTGTGTCATCTGCGAAGGTTGCAATTTGTATTACTCTGAAATGTCACTTGACATTCGCCACACTACACGACATATATTATGGTCTAAAACCATTTATCAGATTCATTATTGGTTTCTAAAATTGCAAGTATAAGTAGTTCTCAGAATCTACAATAACTGCCTGTAAGCCTTATGGCTATACTTAATGATGTTTTATTACATGAATAATTTGAACATTTTAGATGCTAATATATAATACTGTTCACCTCAGATGTCCTTCCATTAAATTCATACTCCTTGTTAGGGAGCAGTATTTTAGTGACTGTTACTGTTGCTATTCTTTCAGTTTGAAGCAGCATGCGTTTTAACCAACATAGCATCAGGTACTTCAATGCAGACTCGCACTGTAATTGAAGCTGGTGCTGTTCCAATATTCATCCAGCTCCTGACATCGGAATATGGACCTGTGAAAGAACAAGCAATTTGGGCTCTAGGCAACATTGCAGGTGACTCTCCAGAATGCAGAGATTATGTGCTGGACACAGGAATACTTGTCCCTCTTCTTCAGTAAGTCTGTCAATATAAATCTAAGTGCCATGACATAGCTGTGCCTGCTTGAATCACTTGCTGCCTGTTACAAATTGTCATAGCTTGGTTAGCTATGCTAAGCTTGCCACAGACTTCTCCCTTTGCAGAAGTGATTGCCCTCCCACTGCACACTTCTGAAGGTGACATCAAATGAACAGTTTCTACTCACCCCATCGTCAGTCCCACCAACTTACATATAATCCAGCAAATGTAGGTGAAGAGAAGGGGATGTGACGTGGTGTAGTTTGGTAGATAGGTATCAGTATTTCAGAGAACCTTCTGTCACCAACTTCAAAGGAGAAAGATAATACTTGACCCTGAAGATAGAGGCAGCACATTCCTCTGAAACGTCCATACTGATGTACCAAACTATGTGGGGTCATATTTCAGAAGACAGTAATGTTAATAGTTGCTGTCATGCACAGCCATTGCCAGGATTTTTTCAAGTGGAGGAAGCCAGAAAATTTGACCGAAAGCTTATATTTAAGTTAACGACTATTTTTACTGATTATCTTACGGTATTCAGGGCAAAAAAAAAAGTAATTTTAAGTTTTGGTATTAATAATCAGTGTATTTCCTCCTTTTTGTATTTTGATTCCCCCCACAAAATCTCACGAGGGAGAGGAGATGCATGCCTCTGTCTATGCCTTCACAGGAATGTCAGGTGATTGTCAGATGTATAGTCCTTTACTTTACATGAAAACCCAAACTGAAAGTCTTCAAAATTCTTGAAAATTATGTATTGTAGGAAAATACTAATTCATGACATAAAATGTAATTTCTAATTAAGATTCAGTAGTCTTATTGGAACATTTTTTTATATAACTGATATTTAAGGGCATATTACGTCTTTCGTGACTAGTCTTGCAACAGTAGATCTGTATATTGTAACAGAATGGAGTATTAGTATTTGCATGTTGTTAGTTAGTTAGTTATTGGAGAGGGTGGGTTTCCCCATGCACTTAGACCGTATTGGTCCATTGTGCTTCCCTCTATGATATTCTACCAGTCTCTATACCCTACCAATATTGGTGCGTACCATCAGTCCCGACCGAGCCAGCGAGTTCGGCCTCTACTGGCTTGGCGGTATCTATAATGCTTCCCCCATCTATCAGAGGGGTTAGAGACTACTGTTGGGCGGGAAACGTCCTTGAATTTGGCTCAGTGACCTCCTTTGGAGATATGAGGTTCTTTTACGTGCCATAAAGCTACGACACGGGACCCATGGCTCAAAGTCCCTCCCGGAGGACTTGTTCCCTGAGTTTTTCCGCCCTTAAAAATTCCATGACCTCCGCCGGGTTTGAACCCGCGTACCACAAGTCATGAGGTGGGAACGTTACCTTTAGACTACGGAGGCCACTATTTGCATGTTGTTGCTTTGTTCCCAATTTTATGAAGAAAATAAGCACTTACTACATCTATGCAAAATTATGATAATCATGTAATGAATAAGCTACTAGAAGTAAATAAATGGTAATTTTTATTGTAGAATTTGAAGTTCTCACAGCAGTGGTTATGTGGAGTTGGGGTTTAAAGCCATATACATAGGGAAGTAAAAAATTATCCGCACTCTTGTTTTTCCAGTTTATATACACAAAAGTAGGGGTTGAACAAGTACATCATTTTTTCTACATAGTCTCGTTCCTTTTCGATGCACTTGGTCCAGCGGTCCACAAGCTTGCGTATTCCCTCCAAGAAGAAGGTTTTTGGTTGGTTGTGCAACCATTTATGCACCGGAAGGGATGAGATCTTGGCTGTAGGCAGAATGTTCCAGCACCTCGAAACCCAAATGGTTAATGGTTTCAACAGCCTGGCCGGTCATGTGTGGGCATGCATTGTCATGCAACAACAACACTTTCTTAGACAATAGGCCTCGGCATTTGGTGCAAATTGCTGGCTTCAGATTATTGGCCAGCAACTGTATCTTGCACTGTTGACTGTACACCATTTTTCAAGGTAGTCTTCTAGTATAGGCCCTTTTGAGTCACAAAAAACGGTTAGTGTCTCCTTTCCTGCAGAAGATTGAGTCTTGAATTTCTTCTTCATTGGCAATCCCGGGTATTTCCACGCCATACTCTGGCTTTTGGGTTCTGGCTCATAGTGATTGACCCACCGATGAATTTCAGGCCCTGACACACCTTCCAACCAGAGAAACTGGATCACTATCGTTTGTTAATCCTTTGTGCACACTGCTAGTGGAGTGGCCATGTTTACACTGTCACAGCATCAAGGAAAATGATGTGATCAAGATCAAACTTCGATCACGTGACCACCATAGTACCAGCTCTAAGCATGCATGTGCAGAAGGCAGTGTGACAAACATAAGATGTGTTGTGGCGAAAGTGTGGATAATTTCTGACTTTCCCTCGTAGTTAAGTGAAAGCTGTGAAGTCAACTGACTTTCACCAAACTACGTATGGAACTCTTCAGTAGTTTATATTGATTACTAAATTGGGAAATATTGCTATATACAGGTGTCTGGATGAAAGGTATCCAAAATAAAGTGTATATCTCAGAAACTAATTGTCATATACGTATCCGGTTTATGTCATCAGAGAACTCTGAAAGTTTTTTTTCCATGTCCAACTTATGTGCATGCATCAGCTGGTGACCTTTGGTGAAGTCAGTAATGATGTCGACACCACAGGAACAGGTTCAATGCATGTTGTGGCTAGCAGAGACGCAGTCTCTTATGGCTGTCCGGCATCATTTTAGAACGCAATATGGATGTCAACCTCATACACGGAAAAGCATTCAGTTTTGGGACAACAAACTGAGAACTGCAGGTAGTCTGTTGCATGTAAAATGGAAAGACACAGACCTCTGAAGAAAATGTCAGTCATATTGGAGAGGTATTCCACTGAAGTCTGTGCAAATTAATTCATGCTGCTAGCTTGCAGTTACATACAAATTCCACATTGAACAATGTACAAGGTGTGTCCCAAAAGTCATGAAATATATTTCTTTCCCGCGCTCCTACTGGTCGGAGCGCGCTGGAACCGGTTGGGTTGGGGGGGGAGGCCTTTAGCTTCACAGCACGCCCAAGGTCAGTCTGCTCGAACATCAGAGGCGTCAGTATCGCTGATTTAGTGCACCTGTGTTTTGTGACCACGTCACGGCACACGATGGCGGATACTTTTGAACAACATTGGGTGGTCAAGTTCTGCACAAAGCTGAACAAAATAGCTGCCAAAACTCAC
>NW_019723646.1:0-526 GCF_002891405.2 Cryptotermes secundus | reverse complement strand
AGCTAGCAAGCTAGCAACGCAAATCTAGCAAGCTAGCAACACAAACCTAGCAAGCGAGCAACGAATTCTAGCAAGCAAGGAACGCAAAGCAAGCTAGAAATGCAAAGCTGGCAAGCTAGCAAAGCAAAGTTAGCATGCTAGCAAAGCAAATCTAGCAAGCTAACAAATAAAGCTAGCAAGCTAGCAACGCAAATCTAGCAAGCTAGCAACACAAACCTAGCAAGCGAGCAACGAATTCTAGCAAGCAAGGAACGCAAAGCAAGCTAGAAATGCAAAGCTGGCAAGCTAGCAAAGCAAAGTTAGCATGCTAGCAAAGCAAATCTAGCAAGCTAACAAATAAAGCTAGCAAGCTAGCAACGCAAATTGTATAGATAGCAAAGCAAAGCTGCAGGGCTTGCAACGCAAAACTAGCAAGCAAGCAAAGCAAAGCAAGCAAGATAGCAACGCAAACTAACCAGCTAGCAACGCAAAGCTACCATGTTAGCAAAGCAAAGCTAGCAAGCTAGCTACGCAAAGCTAGCAAGAT
>NW_019723645.1:0-15402 GCF_002891405.2 Cryptotermes secundus | reverse complement strand
ATTCGGAACAGATTGTTTATTTACTTCAGTATTGGATGTTAAGATCTGGCCATGGAAATTTTTTGATGTAATGTCAGTAGCACCAACAACTACCTCTAGGCAGAAATCATTACGCTTTCTGTCCTTAAAATGTTTCAGTATGGACCTATATATTGAGATTGGCGGTAACTTTTAAACCGGTACTGATGCCTATAAATATACGGAGGAAGCCCGAGAAGCGCAGTCGATATGGCGATACAGACAACTTCACCTTTTTTCCTACAAAGTTCATTGTCTTCTGGGATTCGCGTCGAGTGATTTGGTAAACTACACGGCGTCAATTTTTTTTACTATAACCGTAAAGTTGGAGACAGCAGTTTCCTCTCAAACGTTAATGGAGGCATCAGATTTCTCCATCCAAACACCTAACAGACTACACGGCTAACATCCCATGTTCTGCCCTGAAGAAGGAGGTCCTGAAACGTTTCCAGATAATTTTCATTTCATGCATCCTGTTGTGTTACAACATAAAACCTCTTTATTAACCGTCACAACATGAGACACCCCGCTCTTCTACAACAAATATGGAAGACTGGAAATTCATCCGAAACTAAGCTAAACGAGAATATAATCACTATTCTATCCTGAAGAAGGAGGCAAGAGGATCCTCTGAAACACTGACACCTATGTGCCAAACAGCACGGCCTCAGAATCCCAGAAAACGGCAGTCTTAATGAGAATCTAGCTGACTCGCAATTCTCAGGCTATACGATCAGGGAAAGAGTGGCATACAGAACGACTTCAATGGAAGCCATGTCGCTCATTCGTGTTCGTTAATTTAAAATAAAGACTTAGGAATGTGTGACGTAGCAAGCGGCACACGCAATAGTTCGGGAGGTCATGATGGCGAAGTCAGGTCCGTGTGCTGGAACAGAGAGAGAATGCTCACGCGCGGGATACTAACTTCATAGTGCCCAGGACATAGGGTCATCCGAAATAATTCGAAAGGAATTTCTACCTGATTAAGTTTGATGACTAATTTAGAAAGAGCAATTGGTCAGATATTTTAACACCGGACGGACTAAGCGAAATTCGGTTAGGCAGTTCCAGATACCTGATATAACAATGAGATTCATTTTTTCTGTAACAGGGCTAAATTCAAAAGTTGGCACTAAACTTCGCTGACAATCGGCTGTCGCTCGGTCGGTATAGTTCGCTTGCGGACTAAAGTCACGGAGTTAAAATATGCCTATATTACGCACACTGTAGGTAAACGCTCGCCAAGTTACTGATCACACGTCGGTCCAGGATGTAACGCCGTGCCTGCGGTACGTCAGAGGCCTTACCCCCCCTTTACTACCTCACCCCTTCCACTGCTCCACTTCTTGGTTCCAGGCGGCTGAGGTGCAACGAGAGAACAAGAGTGATCCATTCTGTTGTGGGAGCTTGAACTGTTCAGTCGATTCACTCTTTTCCTAATCTGTACGATTTTGATTGGTTGATTGCCGGAGGCGTATTACCCCCAGGGACTTACATTGTATTCGCATTTAGTATATAATATAGATTGTCATTTGATATATTTGTTATAGTGTCTTTGAGTTGGTACGTCCTACGAAATTTCGGTCTTTAAGACCTTTTCACGTTTCAAAGTGGTAGCAGAGCGTGGTTTGGTTTTTGGGATCTATTGGCCGGTGTTCTAGTTTTCTGTTTTCTTGCTGTTGTTTTCATTATGACTAGAGCCAGTACTGCCTGAGTACTTGCATAGGGACGAACTAGAATATGAGCTCGCCGTTCGAGGGGTTCCTATCGAAGGGTTGAATGTGGCTGCACTGAGAGCGTTGTTCAGGACCTCGCGCGATGTTGAAGTTTACGCCGAGCAGTTCATCACTACGAAAGCTTTGAAGGATACGCCAACTATTCTTTCCTTTGTCAGGACAAAATTTCGAAATCACAGATTTGTTGGAAAACACGGACAGTCCCCGTATTTTCGTTGATTTCCCTTGTTATTAACATAGACTTGCCCAGCTTGTTACTCGGCTTCGCCATCTGTTCCAGTTTACAAGAATACCACCCGAGTTTGCGTCGTCCGCCCTGACATTGCGTGAGCAAGTGCTGACACTTTCGGCAGAAATCAACAGCAATATGCAGAGCGAGGAGCATACGTCATCAGTACCGCCACTCGCTGCAAGTACTATCAATTTGCACAAGGCTGAAGGTAGGGCCGAATCAGCTGTTGTATCTTCTGCCAGTCCACACATGGAGCATTTGACACCTTCCCCTCTTCTTGTCGTGGATCCGGCCAGTCAACGAAAAAGGTCACTCAATCTTTGGTAATCTACCCACCACATGGGTGTCCACTTATCCTGGTAGTATTTTTACCTTTCCCGTCCTCTTCGCAAAACTGCCGAATCCAGCACAGCAAATGATTCAGGATCTTCCCGTCACGGACGGATAGGAATTGTCTCAGTTCATCACATTTTTGCGAGTTATAGTGCGGAATAGGCACATTCTTATGGTTTTCCAAGTGTTCCCTTTTCACGTCTTGCAAGTCTTTTATAGTGTCACAAAGGGGGCATTGGCCTCAAAAACGTTTGACGCAATACGGCGTGGGGAAACTCTCCAAGCTTATCATGAAAGTATACTTGAGTTTTTTATTCCTACATGTGGCATGTTGCCACTGATAAGTTCCGATTATTTGAGAACCCAAAGGGCCAACGAGCCCCTATCTTCTTATATTACTGACATTAAGGAAATTGCTGCTGTTCTGCGTCAGGATGCGGACGAGGCAGTTGTGATCAGAAATATCCTCGACGGGATCCACCTTCGGGAAAGAAGTCGGCTAGTTTTTTGTGATAAACCTGCCACCTCTGTCGATCTAGAAAACGTGTGCATTTACGCACTCAATATTTTGACAAGCGACGATAGTCAGAGCTTCCGATCGCGCAATCCACTCACTCCTATGACTCTTGCCGATCCTTCTGTGTCTGGTAATCCCACTTCGCAACCTTCCCATAAGGTTTTTTATCGCTGTAACAAAGTTTGGAACATCCAGCGAGAGTGCAGTGTTAAGTTATCGGCATTACCTAGGCAGCCGCCTTTATCCCAAGGTCGACGTAATTGATTAGAAGTTAACGCCCAGTCATCTAGTCCCCACGTGCCTTTTGCCATTCCCATGGGTTATACTCACACGGTTTCTACCTTGCAGAGTCAGAGTATACAGGGTGTTTCTGAGTATCATTTACCCTGTCTTCAAGTGAAATTGTGTTTCGGGCCAAAGCACGCATCCTTAGACCCAGGGGCTGTGCGTTCATTAATATCGTTTACCGTTTATGAGAACCTTAAGAAGAAATTCCCCCCTATACCCACTTATCCCGTCACTGCGAGATGTGTCATTGCGTCTGCGCACATCTTTCCGGTGCATAATGAGGTTAATTGCAAGGTTAGGATTGATAGGAATACGTGGAAGTTTCCGTTCTAAGTGGTCCCGGATTTGATCCAACCAGTTATTTTGGGGGCCGATTTATTGGGCAATGTTGATTTGATGATTGATATACAGGAAGGGTTTGCCTTCTGTAAATTTGACCCCACCAATAGAATGACCTTACAGCGTCGATTTTCGACTCTGGAGGTTTCGCGGGGGCTCACTGCTTCCCAGTCCCACCCTGACTTTTCCTATTTGAGTGACGTAAGCTTTACTCAGTTGAAGCAGCTCATTAAGGATTTTCCAGACGTCCTAACCTCTAAATTGGGACTCGGTAGTCTATTAAAATATGACATTGAACTACTGGACGCATCTCCGGTTAAGGTCCCGCCCTACAGGTTGATGCCAACTAAAATGGATATCTTGCGTCAAATGCTCAACGAAGGTATCATTACACCCTCCACGTCTCCATACTCGAGTCCTATCTTCCTCGTCCTCAAAGGCGAAGATGATTTTCGTCCGGTTGTGGACTACCGTGCCCTTAATAAAACATCAAAATCGTGTCGGTGCCAATTGCCGGATATACACTCATGTTTACCCTCGTTCAAAGCAGCCAAAGTTTTCACTTCGCTCGACCTAAATTCAGAATATCTTCCGATTGGTCTGACTGAACGATCCAAGGCATTAACTGCCTTTGCCACTGACTGGAACTTATATGAGTATACTCGGGTGCCTTTTGGGCTGGCCACCGGAGCGCAGGTTTTAACACGGCTCCAGGATAAGGTTTTCTCGGACATAAAGTTTAAGTTCGTCTTCCACTATTTGGACGACTTAGTAATATATATAGTGATTCCTTTGAGGAAGACATACTCCATTTGTGTGAGGTTTTCAGTCGGTTGCGTCAGGCAGGATAACTGTTAACCCAAATAAGGTTACATTTACTGCTCCCCGCTTGTCGTTTCTTGGACATATAGTCTCATCTTCGGCAATCACCGTGGACCCGAGTAGAACCGAAGCCATTAAGAATTTCCCTCCTCCCCGGGATGTAAAGGAGATTGTAAGATTCATCGGCATGGTGAATTTCTTCCATAAATTTATCCCCCATATTGCCGAACGCGCATCACCCCTTAACCAACTTCGAAACAAGGGTGAGAACTTTCCATGGGGAACGGAGTAGCAGTCCTTGTTTGAGGATCTTAAACTAGCGATCATAAACCCCTAATTCTCCGAATCGAGGATTTTTCATGGAAATTTATCCTTCAGAAAGATTCCAGCTCCGTTGCTGTGGCTGCAGTTCTATCAGAAGTGTTTGATGGGGAGCTACAACCAATTGCCTACGCATCTCGTACATTGTTCCAGCAAGACAGCAAATTCTCCACGTACGAGCTGGAGTGTCTAGCGGTCCTGTTTGGTCTGGAGAAATTCAGACCGTTCTTGGAACATATTGAATTCGATCAGCAGGCTATCTCTTGGTGTTCATCACATCCCCGCCAACTGGGAAGGATGGGCCGTTGGGTGGTAAGATTATCTTCATTCAAATTTAATGTCCAACACATCAAACAAAGCCAGAATTTTATTGCGGATGCCTTGTCGTGAATGTATGATAACCCCTGCTGATATCCCCGTATGTCCAGTGGTTTTGGATTTCCCTATGCTGTTGGAAGATATTGCTACGCACCAGAATGCTGATTCAGTACTCAGCCCAATTATTCTCCAATTTATCGCTGGGGAAGTTGTACGAGGATATTCGCTAAGGAACGACGTACTTTATTGTAAGGCCCATTTCAACTGTAAGCCTAAGGTGGTAATTCCCGAAATTCTGGTACCCGCGCTGTTTGCGAATTTCCATGACTCTCCTTGCGGGGGTCATTTAGGAATACGTAAGACTTTTTGGAAAGTTCGCCAGTCGTTTATGTGGAAGGGCATGGACGCCGATATCTCTGAGAGTGTTCCCTCGTGTCGGCTCTGTGGGCTCAGTAAGCCCACCAGACACGCCCAATACGGTATGTTGGCGTTGGCAAGCCGACCGATGGAGAAATTGTTCATTGATTTTGGGGTAATTTTCATCTGTCTAGATCGGGCAATACTCACGTCTTCTTCTGCGTAGACGCATTTTGTGGATTTTCCCGGATCGGGCAGGGTCAACCGCAACGACTGCAAGGGCATTGAGTAGGATTTTATCCGCTTTCGGCATCCCCGAGACAATTGTTTCTTACAATGCCAATCAATTTACATCTCGTATTTTTCAGAATTTCTGTTTTACCCGTAGAATTAAGCACGTTACCACCACTCCCCACTATCCTCAGCCTTTCCATGCTGAGATGTTTAATATGAATTTGCGTGCCGCACTAAGTGCCTACCATAACCAGGACCATTAGGAGTTGGAAGAAAACCTTTCACGCCTCTAGTTCGCCTTTAATTCTGCTTGCCATGAATCCCACAAGGATACCCCCTTCAGCTCATAGACCACAGGTTAGAGAGTGGCGAGTTCGATGTAAAGGAAAAATGATTCATTTACACCGAACTCGCCACTGTCTAACCTGTAGTCCATCAAGGATTTACTTCCTGACCATCCGGATGAACTTTCCAATCAGGAGCAATGGGAGGACGCGAGGAGAAATCTCCGGTTTGCTCACGCTGCAGTCCGGAGGAAGTACAATCGCCGTCACCAACCATCCCTGTTTTCGAGGGGAAGCCGGGTCTGGTTCCGGAATTATCCCCAGAATAGAGGAACGGATAAGGTTGCTGCTAAGTTATGCCCCAGGTATAGGGGACCTTTCACCCTGGTCAAGTACACTTCGCCAGTTTCGGTGCAGTTGGCAGACAGTGACGGCAACAACAGAATCCGGGCTCACGTCTCGCAGTTAAAGACAGCGTGAGAACCGTAAGGCTAAGTTTGTAGAAGGAAGCTTGCGATGTGTCTAGATTGTTTTGTGTCCTACACACTTAAGTCTGGTATTGTCTATTCTGGTAAGCACAGACACTGAGGTGTGGTTTCAGATAAGAAGGAATGTCCTCTGATGTGTGTATTTACTCCGAGGTAATAATGATGTATATTTTGAGCCATGGACACATACTTTGATGTATTCCTATATACACCCATTAACTCGGAGGTATTAAAGTTGTGTTCTTGTACAGTTAATATCAAAGAGATATTGGTATATTCATATACAATATATTTACGTACTGGTGTACATTATCTATCAATGGATCTTCCGCTAGTCGTATGTTTTGTCTAACAAGTATGTATAAGCTAGTTATTATATATATGTTACATTGCTGATAAGCATAAGTATGTATGAGGGTGAGAGTGTGTGTGTGTGGGGGAATCCCCAGACAATTGTATAGATATTACACCATTCAATAGATGTAAGGCCATTGTATATTCGTATATTGACCTTGTTATTTTTGTTTCCTTTTTTGACTATTGTAAAGATTTATGTTAATTCTTATTCTCATTTACGTGTGATAACAGACGGATGCTTGCACTGGACCATCCCTTCTTTCATTTATATCCTACTTTTTTCCTCCAGCCCGTTGCCAGAAGTTATAAAGGACTCATTCATCTCCGGAAGGGGCGATTCGCAGGACTATATCTTCTCCGGCGGAGATAATGTACTACTGTCTCAGTAGCACAGTGACATCATCAGTCGGCAGTTAGCGTCGTGTATACAGGTGGGCCTGAACTAAACCGGTGAGCGACCCGAGTGCTGCGGTGTATGTTAGAGTTGTGGTAGCGGACACCTATTAGACTTTTTTGTACAGAGTGCGGACTGTGGCATCAAGTGGGTCTACACTAGTTGATTGTTATGAGCACGCCCAGTGCTCGACTTATGTAAGTGTGTTACGCTCACCTGATATTATTCACCATCGGTATGCGACCCACCGCTTGTGCCGTCAGTAATCAGCAGCAACTCCCTTCGACCTAGCGTCACCACCCATGGGTAAATTTGGAAGGGGAGGATGTAAGGCCGTGCCTTACAGCTGCTAGCTTCTGAGATTACTGTGCCCCCTAACGAATAATTTAGTGGCTACGTTACTCGAGCCCTCGTGAAACAAACTGCCTTACTTTTAGTTGGATTAATTTTCATCTCATTTTCAACCGCCCATTTCCCAACTCTGTTCAGATCTATCTGCAAATTTTCCTTATCATTATTATTTTTAATTTTCCTATATATTATTCAGTCATCCGCGAATAGCCTAATAGTTGACTCAATATTTCTCCAAATATCATTGACGTAAACGAGGAACAGTATTGGGCCCAGCACACTTCCTTGCGGTATTCCTGACGTATTTATGACTTCCTCCGATAGTTGCCCTCCTACTCTGAATCTCTGCGTACGGCCCAAAAGGATTTCCCTTATCCATATAACTACCCTTGAGTCCACTCCTCAGGCCGAAATTTTCGTAAGCAGACGATCATGACAAACTAAATCGAAGGCCTTCGAAAATCTATTACAATTGTGTCTATACTACTTCCGTTATCAAGTGAGTCTGCAATGTCTTGGTAGACCGTGATTACTTGACTTTCACAAGAATATGCCGGCCTGAAGCCATGCTGACCCTCAAATAACCAATCACTTTTTATCCCATATTTTCCTCAGGTACGATGCTATAACGTGTTCCATTTGCTTGCATACTACTGAGGTTAAACTGACGGGTCTATAATTGGAGACCAGAGATCGATCACCTCCATTGTAAACAGGAACCACTATGGCCTGTTTCCAATCACCTGGAATAGCGGCATTATTAATTGTCACATCCAGTAATCGCGCCAGGTATGGAATTATGGCTTCCTCACCCAGTTTTAGAATTTCACCAGAAATGCTGTCTGGCCCTACTGATTTGTTCTTACCGATCGCTGCTAACATTTTCCTAATAATTTTCGCACTAACTGCGGAGGGTTCCCCTGAGATATCGTGCTGTATTTGCGGGATGCTAGGCTCACTGCTGAATACGGAAGAATAAATAAGTTGAGGAAGTTAGCCTTTACTATCGAATCAGTAACGAGTCGTCCATTAACATCTTTGATTGCAGGAATTTTTTCCTATTTTCGCTATTTCCTTTGCGTCTTTTACATACTTATAGAACTCAGTCCAGCAGTTACCTTCATTTATTAATACAGTCCTTAAAAATACATCCTGCACATTTTGCTTGGCTAATAACAACTGCTTGGATAATCGCTTCAGTTCCTCTCGATACTGCAGCCCTAATTTTCTACTATTATATGCTTTTCTGACCTTTAATTTTAATTTTTTCACTTCCTTATTGTAGTAGTCAGGGTCTGAAATTTTTCTGAGTATTCTATGTGGAATAAATCTTTCGATACACTGAAGTATTATGTTCTTGAAATTATTCCATACTTCCTCAACGCATCCACCATTGCTTGCCCATATTGCAAATTTATCCCGGAGAAAAGTATGTAGACCTATGGTATCTGCTTTGTCGTACACCGGTACCAGTCGTTCTACTTCTGTTCGACAGTATGTTTCTTACAATTCTACTTCTAATAACACCCCAAAATGGTCATTGATTCCTTGTATAACGCTGCAAGAGCTAAAGAGGTTTTCCGGCCGGACTAAGTATACATCCAGCAATGCCTCCCCTCGTGTCGAGTTGTTTTCTATCTGCGTGTACCCACTTTCCCACACCAATCTATTTACAGATTCCTGACTTCCACTAGTGAATTGCACGTTTCCATTCCAATCAGCGTAGGGCAAGTTTAAGTCTCCTGCAATAATGCTACGCTTTGTAAAATTTCCTAAAGAATCGGCTCGGGCTGCCAGTCTTTCTATAACCCGCATATCCTCATTCGGAGCTCTGTAGATGCCTACAATTTCCCATGTACATTTAGGGTCTCTGCCTTTCACTTCAACTGCAATCATTTCGAAATCCTCGTCCACCCATAGTTCCACGCAAGCAATGTAATTCTTTACACAAATAAACACTCCACCACCTCGAGTATTCCTATCTGTCCTGAAAGTTGTGTACTCGTCCCTAAAAACTTCGGCATTGCTAATTTCCTCTCTGAGCCATGACTCCGGGATTATATTTATTAATTAAATTCCAAAATTCTAAAATTTATTAAGAATACTCCTGCAATTTACCTGAAGCAAAACCAAAGAATTGCCCTCTATCTTCTGTGCCCCTCCCGTAGCTACACATCCATCACTTGTGTCTTCCTGTCTCCTTGTCGCCGCCCCGGTTTTTGTCGGATCCTCGGTAATCGTTTTCTTCATCCTTCCAGGCGTTCCCTCATTGTTAACCCTCAGCAGCAGTCAATCGTTCCGATTTGGCACTCGGCCGCCGAAATCACACAATCTGGAATACAGCTGGCCTCGTTTCCTCGCTCCGCTACTGGTTATGTGTAGTCGATCCCTGCCGAAGTCCCAGTCCTCAACCAACTGTTTGGGTCAACAAATGTAACTCCTAGTGACCTCGCTATCCAGTCATATCTGTCGTTTAGTGCTCCAATACGCCGCCACGACACGTCTCTGCGCCTAAGTACGCCACTCAGAACTAAAGTGGCTTGAGGAAACTTAGTCTTAGCCTTCTTCACCAGAGCATATACATCACCCATCACATAATCCAGATTTCCAGTTCGTCTTAGATCGTTAGCGCCTACATGAATTACGACAGTATCAGGAGTTCCTAGATCTCTGTTGTCTATGACTCGCTGCAGTTGCTCAGTTCAAATTCCCGGAAAGCACTGTACCCTCATATGTTCAGCTTCCACATTGCTTATAATAAAGTCACCCAACACTAAGCACTCAGCATCTTTTTTGTCTCTGCACCGTATCACCCCTGGCAACCATTCCTTGTAACTGATCTTCCAGCCCACTGTTCTTCCGTTTAAGTTCTTCAATCTGCTTCATTGCATTCTCCAGTTTCTCCTCCAGTTGTCGAAGCCTGCCTCACCCTCACTTCTCACAACTCCACTTCCCGCTCTCTGCCATTTGGACCCTTACATTTCCACAGCTGTTGTGAAACCAGCGTCCACATGTGTCGCACTGTGTTCCCGATTTCAGGTTCCTCTCACACCCGCTACACAATACTTGTAGAATGTTCACAGCCTCCACAACAGGACCAGGGTTTTGCTTCACACCGCTGATTACTAATAATATGGCTAGAGCTGCTGCCCATAGAAGCATGTTGCCTATGTAGCTTCTTGCTTGTCCGTTCACCTCCCGGCCTTGGCCATGGCGCCAGGGAGTCCTTGGAGCCGAGTTGCCCACACGAGCTCGATAGTCCTTCAGGTAGCAACCCATTTCTATTAACTCTCCGGAAACACGACCGCTCTCGACAACGAACTATTCTACTATTATAAGTTGTCATTTGATATATTTGTTATAGTGTCTTTAAGTTGGTACGTCCTAGGCGAAAACCAAATTTCGGTCTTCAAGATCTTTTCACCTTTCAAGGGGACAGTGGAGAAATCATTTGAAAATTCCTACCATCCCAAATTTTCTCCCTCATACCATTAAAGATTAGAAATTGTTGCTATTTGTCGAAGAGTACAAGTTAAGAAGCTCCTCATTCTGCATTCTTCTCCAGTATCATATTATCTTATCCCTGCCTAAAAGCTAACACAATTGATAGCAGGAGTTACTGCAACAACAGGGCAGGCAGAACAAGCAAACGCGTTCAGTGCGCAAATTCACGTAAATATTGAATACTGTCACGTGTATGAGTGTGGTGCTCGGCGGTTTTTTGTTTTTGTTTTTTGGTTTTTGTATTTATTGAACACTTTCGCACACAACTCCTAATTCCATTAATTATAGCGCCATTGCTAATTTCCATAGAGCACACAGAATAGTCTTCTGTGTCTGTTACAGCCTCTACTAGCCGTCTCTTGGTAACTGCTTCTAACAGTAGTTATTGATCTGCATCCGGGTTCAAGCGTTCTCTGAACGGCGGCTCACTACCAACGGAACTGTGCTTCAGAGTCAGGCTCAGAATTAGCTTACGACTGGCGGTTTACCGCCAATCAGTCATGGCGGTTTACCGCCAATCAGTCATGGTGCCAAGCCGCTTGAGACTCACGGTCAGAATTTTTTTCAACCTAACACTTGCGGTCGTAGTCCTTACGTAACATGCTCTCTGACGAGAGGGTTGGTTTGTCTCTTATGAATATGCTTGGCCTTAGAGCATGTCAATGGAAATGTTCATTTTGCACTATAAACAACTACATGCAACCTCTGATGGTGTTTGAGAAGACTCTGAAAGCATAGGCACATCTGTATGTAAGTCTTGTAGCTGTTTACTGAGCTCATAGAGACATTTGCATTAAATACTATGACTCTGAGTGGCCTATGAACTCTAGCAGCCATTTTGTTGCACTAAATAACGTACCAGTTTTGTAATGACCATTATTGTGTCTTCTTGTGATATAGCTCCAAAGAGCTCTGTCATGATCAGATGCACTGCAATGGCTATAGTGTCACTGTGAGACGAACTGGGAGCCTGTACTGACAGGCCTGTGTTCTGAAATTCCTGCTGTGGCACCTGCTGCTGCACTGCAGTGGCTATAGTGTCACTGTTAGACGAACTGGAAGCCTGTACTGACAGACCTGCGTTCTGAAATTCCTGTTGTGGCACATACTGCTGCACGGCTTGACGGACGCTTTTCCCCTCTCTGCGGTGCCTTTGGTTGGTGGTGATTGTCTTGAACAGTGCATCTGCGTAGGATTGCTCTGGTGATGTGAACTTAGAGAAGAACGTCCTCCCAGAGGCTCCCTTTTGAGCTCGTTCTGCTCTTCTCCTTTGCAGTTCTCCTTTCTCATACTGCAACCTCGGTATGGCGCTGGATGAAGTTCCTCTCCTTCTACTAGGGCGCAATTGCAGGAACTCGGCGTAGATTCTGTACTCGTCTTTTCGGGGCATTTCCTTATGCAGGTGGCCACCACCACACCACAGACATCTTGGGGGTTGTTTGCAGTTAGCCCGGACATGGCCAAAGTTTTCGCAATTGTAGCGCTGTGTAAGGCCAGTTTGAGCTCTCAATAATTCTATCTTAATAATTACATGCTTAAGGATATTCAGCTTGAATATCTATCGAGAGTTTGCGTTTCTTGTTAAGGTAAGAAGGAAGAGCGTTAGGGTTTCCACGTAGGTCTGTCCATTTGGTGCTCTTTGATTGGTCGTCAATTGCCTCACGTTGATGACGTTGAAGCCTGAGCCCTCAAGGCTGTTGGAAATATCTTCTGCTGGCGTGTCTGGGGAAGGTGGCGGATTCCTGCCTTGATAGGCTTCCCAGAATTTGCGGAGAATGTCAAATGCTGGAGATTATTTTTATCCACGTAGGATAGTGCGCCATTCCTTATGTAATGATACGGGTTCCGTTTCGTGTTTTTCGGAACTCGTATTCTTTAAATCGCTTTGCAGTCGAATGAGGTTTGCTGTAGAAGCCTTCACTACTCTTGGCGGCCTCCTGCTTCGGTAGTCTCCATGTCCATATCAGTACTTCTGAAAGGTCCGAAGAAGTTGCGAATTAACCCTGCTTTTGGAGGCAGTTTGACAGCTACGGATGTTGGGACTCATTTAGTCGAATTCTTGGCTGACTGTGAAGTATCACTGCAGTTATGCCTCTTCCGTTTCTTTAATTCCCGGAAGTCTTGCTTCAATTGTCCTCCTTATAACCTCTTTGTACGGACCGAGTAGAGAACACCGTTTCCAATAGTACCTCTATTGTTGTTGTTGTTGTTGTTGTTGTTGTTGAATGTGTATCCATTGCAGAGCGAATGTGTTTACAAATCTGTTGCCTAGAAATGACTCTGGTATATTTGCTTATGTCGCGGTCGTTGCATATTAACAGCTCTACATAGTACAATATATCTAACGTCAGCAAAATAGCAACAATGTTAAGAAACCCACTACTCTTTGCAGCAAGTACGGTGTAATACAGGTGAATCCGATCCGTTTATATAAAAAATTTACGCTAAATACATGACAGAATGTCTGAAATTATTAATCAGACCAGAAGACGGTACATGCATTCGAAACATGACGTCCTAGACAGCAAACTGAAAATGGAGTTGTGCTCACAGGAGTACAGTAAACAGTCGGTAAATTGGTTACAGTTAAACCGGGTGTCATATAATAGGGATCGAAATATGAAATAAAAATATTCTCTTGAAAATTGAGTACATACTTTAAAAGATATAAGCCATTTATGAAGGCAGATCAGTCACTTCTCTGTTGAGACAAAACTTGGGACAGTTTCTTCAAACCTGTAATATTAGATTCAAAAACGGATACAACTTCTGAGTCTTCCGTCGATGAATAAAAGCAATGCCTTTACTTACTTACTTACTTACTTACTCATGGAGGTGAGCCCTTCTGGAGGAGCCGCCAATTTTGCAGCTACTCAAGAATTACCCAGAATTTTATAGAACCCGAACATTAATTACCGTGTTCACAAGAGCCCTCTACTTGTCCCTATCCTAGTCAGATCTATCTAATCTATACCATCCCATCTTATCTCTCTAAGATCCATTCTAAAATAGTCCACCCACCCACGCCTTGGTCTTCCCTGTGGTCTCTTTCCTATTGGCTTTACCACCAATATCCTATATCGGAAATCACGTAGACCGGAGATACGAAAGACCAGCTGTACTCTATTCGGATTGCCTATGAAGTGCAAGCAAAGAAAACAACGGAAACCGTCGGTTTCTGTTCCATTTTTTGGGTTTGCAGGCCGGAGTGGTCCTCTTCGCCGCAACAGCAGTGCGTTAAGTTGTATTGTCTTTCACTGCATGCGGAACTGCCAACTGGCCGGTCTACCTGCTTCCCGTTTATATACATGTACTCCGTAAACATTCCGAATGAATCGCAGAATCCCACAATTGCGAAAGGATGACTGCTCTCGACTGCCCCCGAAACTGATAGTGTAACCCTTTCTGCGGGTGCAGGCGTCATACCAGCTGATGATAAAGAGTCCCATGTGGATGAAATGGTGACATAAATGAGGTGTGGATCTTAACATGTATCCTAGTACAGAAATACCAATCAACGGGCGTAATTCGCACATTACATCTTAACGTCATAAGTTGCTAAACATTTTCAGTGCACTTCCGAAATACATGTTGATTCTAAATTATTGTCTGAGTTTCCATGGCCCATAAACGGAAACCCAGACAATAATTTAGAATCATAAAATATTATGTGACACGTCAATGCCCTTCCCGTTTCACTTAGCAACTTGGCTCGGTCCTTGTTATCAATATTTCTGACTTATACTCAGGTGGTGCTCGGTTCGAATCTCGGTCGGAACACAATCACAAAATATTTTTCTTGATTTCTCTCAGATCCTTCACACAAATGTTGGGATAGTACTAGGCAACGAACTCTTCCTTCCATATTCCTTCCAATTCATCATTCCCTAATGATTTTATCATTCATTACTACATAATTTCAGCTACTGACAGCGCTGTGAAATGAACTACATATTGTCACATGTATGAGTGACTACAGACGGGGTTGCGAATGTCAGTTGGATTTACTAGACTCTTGCATAATGTAACTATGGTTGAGCCTCGTATCCATTGTGCAACGGTAGGGTATCTGAGGATAACACTGCTTGAGCGAGAATCTCACCACGCACATCTGTTTAGTAACAAGTTTGAGCTTCATATTCAGTGTGAAAAGTGAAGTCTATTTCTGAATAACACTGCTTGAGCGAGAACCTTGAACGGCACCTAGCCCCTTATTCTTTCAATTAATTTATTGTAGCCGCGAAGTCGGGAGAAGCAACCCATCGCTTCTGGCTCTATTTTCTGTTTTTACAATTTCCTCAAGATTTCCGTGTGGCATCCAAGCAATTACGGAGAATATGCAGTGATACGTTGGTTTTTTCAGATAACTGTCCCAAGTCATCCAGCATCATCTCGCGTCTTCTTCCTTGTTTTCTGGTCACTTCTATCCGCCCCTCTATATTCGCATACATGGTATCTCTGTTCTTTGGAAAGAGACTATCCAGGAAAAGTGATAATGTGGTAGTTCTT
>NW_019723644.1:0-598 GCF_002891405.2 Cryptotermes secundus | reverse complement strand
TTCCTTGTAGCTGTCTGGTTCAGGGTAGGGTGTGGAATTGCTCTGAGTAATTGAATTTTTATGGGCGCCAGTGGACTTGGGTGAAATCCACGAGTTTTGAACGGGGAAAACAAAGGTGGGGATTTGGATAGGCGGGCGTTTGGGGTTCCGACTGCTCAGACGGTAGGACAAGATTCTGTCTCAGGGCGACTTCCGCGCCTTGCTCACACAGGGAGAGAGAGAACAATTAAAACTCGCACTTCACCAACACTGTTGCTCTTTATTGTAGATGTTCACTACAATTACCCATTTCCCAGCTGTAGCACTTTGAATTTGTACACCGGACTCGGGCCAACACCGATTTAACGTCCGAGAGGTTACTACTGACTCCGGTTATTCCCTTTGGCTACTCACTCCTGTTCCTCACTGTTGATGTCTCACCGCTCTTATTCCCTTGTAATGACTCCCTCCTGCTATTTCCTTCTGATAACTGACTGCTCTGGAGATGCAGAAGTCCCGACGGTTCCGGGAACGCCTGGATTCCTCTCATCTGAAATTTTTCTGATTGGCTGAACCAAAATTTGGGTGTTTCTCTCATTTGCATTCAGCCAATCCCTAT
>NW_019723643.1:375-447 GCF_002891405.2 Cryptotermes secundus | reverse complement strand
CCTTCAGCTTCAATTTTCCATCCTGAAGATGGAGGAAGTATGAAGGCAAATCAAAAAGTCTTTGCCCCAATT
>NW_019723643.1:0-255 GCF_002891405.2 Cryptotermes secundus | reverse complement strand
ACTAGTGTGGAGTTGCCGCTGTTGTAGAATTCGGCCAGTGGAGAGCAGAAACACCGCCTGACAGTGGTTTTCACGCCATCGTCAGAAATGAACCTCTGGCCTACCAGGAACTTCTTCAGTGGACCGAACACATGGTAATCACTGGGGGCGAGGTCTGGACTATATGGTGCATGCTCCATAATCTTCCATCCAAATGACTGCAGTCATGCCTGATTCTCATGGACATTGTGGTTCTCCTCCATGACACCAGGCCTC
>NW_019723642.1:0-1309 GCF_002891405.2 Cryptotermes secundus | reverse complement strand
TCTCTAATGTATTTAAATGTCTGCCCTTCTTTCCCATTGTTACAATTTTAAACATGTAAACTACAAACATGTAGTGTAGAAAGAACAAGATCAAAGACATATAAATGTATATTGTTTGCACTTAGGACAGAGTTTGTATCATTTATCGAGAAATTATCCCTGGTGACATGCCGTTGCAGTGCAGCAACAGAGACTACTGTGCAGTGAATGATAACATCGTCATCCACAGTTAAATTACACACAAGAAACCTACTTTGAACTTGAGCTCCATCTCTTTCCCGCTTTGCAGACATGTTGCAGTGAATGAAAACATGGTCAGCCACAATTCGATTACATAACACGAAACTTATTTTGAACTTGCGTTCAATCTCTTCCCCTCTTTGCAAACATGTTTCCTTCATCTCAGAATATTAGAACTTCACTGGGTCAGAGTTCATTCTGGCCTTTATCTTCAAGAAATTATATTTCACTTGAGTGTATTGTTTTCTGACACACATGTGTCTTCTTTATGTGTAGGTGAGAATGAAGAGGCATTTCTTTATAATTGATTTTGCAAAGTTCTGTTTATCCACCTCAGTGTGAAACTCTGAGAAGCAGAATCAGTATCAGGGTTGAATGTGGGTAGGACTATTTATGTAATTCTTTACCTATTTCATTTTCGTTACATTATTCACTTCTGTTGTTATAGGTGTATTCCTTCTCTTGCTTTCGCCATATAATGCTACCTGTACTGGACTGATGAACATGAACATAAGATTTTCAATAGTAATTTCATTTTTTTAACATATATATTATTCATTTTTGCTATACAGAGTGTTTCACGACTTTAAAGCATAACTGCAGGAGGTGATTTCCTAGGTCTTTTTGATCAAAAAGTTCATATAAACCTGTGTCAGATTTTGGACGGTCACGGAGTTATGACCGTTTTAAACTCAGAAGGTAATTATTACTGACAATAAACGGAACAAAATAATAAACCAGCATAATACATGATACATTTAAAGTATGAATGTAAAGTTAACTTCGTGAAATTACCTTTAATTTGAATTTATTGGTGCTTAAAGCTGATTTTCGAAAGTGCCACCGCCGGCTGCAACACAGGCTGCTACTCAATTGTGAACCGCGCCGGACATACCAACCCACCACGCCTTAGGTAGCTCTCAAGTGTCGCGATAACGAGAACGCTCTGTCTATAGCTAGCTAAAAATAGTGACCCGCCAGCTGACACATGGTTCACACGGGGGCATGTAAGGGAATGAAAAACCGGTCATAACTCCATAACCATCCAAAATCGGACACATGTTTATAT
>NW_019723641.1:0-1134 GCF_002891405.2 Cryptotermes secundus | reverse complement strand
TGAAAGCTAGGAAGATAGAAACGCATATCTAGCAAGCTAGCAACGTAAAACTAGCAAGCTATAAAGGCAAAGTTAGCAAGCAATAAACGTAAAGCTAGCAAGCTTGAACGCAAAGCTAGCAAGTAACGCAAAGCTGGGAAGCGAGCAACGCAAACTGGCAAGCTAGCAACGCAAAGCTAGCAAGATAGCAACGCAAAGCTACCATGCTAACAAAGCAAAAATTAGAAAGCTAGCAACGCAAAGCTAGCAAGCTAGCAACGCTAACTGGATAGAGAGCAACACAAAGATGCAGGGCTAGCAACGCAAAACTAGGAAGCTAGCAAAGCAATCAAGCAAGATAACAACGCAAAGCTAACTAGCTAGCAACGCAAAACCAGCTAGCTAGCAACCAAAGCAACCAAGATAGCAACGCAAAGCTAACAAGCTAGCAAAGCAAAACTACCCAACTAGCAACGCAAAGCTAACAAGCTAGCAAAGCAATGCTAGCTAGAGAGAAACGCAAAGCTAAGGAGCGAGCAACGCAAATCTAGCAATCTAGCAAGCTAGCAACGCAAAACTAGCAAGCAAGAAAAAGCAAAGCAAACAAGCAAATAACGCAAAGCTAGCAAGCAACGCAAAGCTAGCAACGCAAAACTAGCAAGCTAGCAACGCAAAGATATCAAGCTAGCAACGGAAAGTTATCAAGGTAGCAACGCAAAGCGAGCAAGCTATCCACGTAAATCTAGCAAGCTAGCAAAGCAAAGCTGGCAAGCTAGCAACGCAAATTGACAAGATAACAACACAAATCTGGCTAACCGGCAACGCATATATAGAAAGATACAACGGAATGCTAGCTAGCCAGCATCGCAAAACTAGCAAGCTAGCCATTCAAAGATAACAAGCTAGCAACGCAAAGCAAGCAAGCTAGAACGGAAAGCTTTTAAGCTTGCATCGCAAAGCTTCCAAGCTAGCAACGCAAAACTAGCAAGCTACCAACGCAATGCAATCAAGCTACCAAAGCAACGCTATCAAGCTAGCAACGCAAAGCTACCAAGCTAGCAACGCAAAGCTACCAAGCAAGCAAAGCAAAGCTAGCATGCTAGAACGCACACCTTGCAAGTTAGCAACGCAAAGCTAACAAGCTAGCAGCGCAAA
>NW_019723640.1:0-242 GCF_002891405.2 Cryptotermes secundus | reverse complement strand
CTGGGTAAGGTTATAAGGAAGAGGGGCAGGTTTCTGGATATCCTTTCTTCTGAAGGCGACCCTCGATTATCACTGAGTCTGAGTCTGAGTCACATTGCAACTGACGGTCAGTCAGTCTGTCAGTCTTGGTGTCGAGCCCCAGCTGGGGCTCATGACCAGATATTTCTTTTGAGTCAAATTACTGTCTTGTCCTTGTATAGCGCCCTCTCTGACGAGAGGTCGGGTCTGTCATATGTTAGTCA
>NW_019723639.1:0-933 GCF_002891405.2 Cryptotermes secundus | reverse complement strand
GTAGCAAGCTAGCAACTCAAAGCTAGCAAGGTAGCAACGCAAAGCAAAGAAGCTAGCAACGCAAAGCTACCAAGCTAGCATCGCAAAGCTAGCAAGCTAGCAAAGCAAATCTAGCAAGTTAGCAACGCAAAGCCTGCAAGATAGCAACGCAAAGCTATCAAGTTAGCAACGCAAATTTAGCAAATTTGCAAGCTAGCAACTCAAAGCTAGCAAGCAATCAAGGCCAAGCTAGCAAGGTAGCAACAAAAAGCTAGCTAGCAAGCAACGAAATCTTAGCATGATAGCAACGGAAAGCTAGCAAGTTATCAAAGTAAAGCTAGCTAGATAGCAATGTAAATCTAGCGATCTAGCAACGCAAAGCTGGCAAACTATATACGCAAACTTGGAAAGCTAGCAACGCATAACTGGCAAGCTAGGAACGAAAGCAAGCAAGCTAGCAAAGAAATGCTACTAAGCTAGCAACGCAATGCTACCAAGCTAGTAACGCATAGCAAGTAAGATAGCAAAGCAAATTGAGCCAACTAGCAACGCAATGCTATCAAGCTAGCACCGCAAATCTAGCAAGCTAGCAACGCAAAGCTAGCAAGATAGCAACGCAAATCTAGCAATCTAGCAAACTAGTAACTCAAAGCTAGCCAGATATCAACGACAAGCTAACAAGGTAACAACACAAATCTAGCAAATTATCAACGGAATGCTAGCAAGCTAGGAAAGGAAAGCTACCAAATTAGCAATATAAACCTAGTAAGCTAGCAAGGCAAGTCTGGCAAGCTAGCAAAGTTAAGCTAGCAAGCTAGCAACGCAAATCTAACAAACTAGCAACGCAAATCTGGCAAGCTAGGAACTCAAAGCTAGCAAGATAACAAAGCATATCTAGAAAGCTAATATTCTAGCAACGGAAATCTAGCAAAGCTAGCCACGCAAAACTGGAAA
>NW_019723638.1:0-715 GCF_002891405.2 Cryptotermes secundus | reverse complement strand
TTTACAATTTACATCTTTGGGTACTTGAATCTAATTCCCTGGTCCTACATTCCAGCAACTAAATTAAATTAGGATTCCTATAGCATACAGTGCATCTATTGTACACTGGAATTTTAATTACAAGTATCCTGGTTCTAGCCCTATAGATTATTGGTCATCTAAGTCTTTTCTACTTCACTCTCGTTCTATCTTGTCACCACTTCCCATTTGTCTTTATACTNATTGTGACGATTTAGGGAGTTGTGCGTGACTTACACATGGGTTCAGAACTGAATGATTGGATCTACTGAGACCTCACACATTCAGCTCGGGGCTACATGCCATGGAAGTGGATGCCAACAGCTACACGTCCTAGTCTACGGGTTTCACGCCTCAAAGGGCCGCAACCTGAGAATATGAACAGAAAGGAATAAAGAGGGAGAAGGTAAAGCTGTCCCTGGAACAGGCCTTGAAGGCCCACTGGATTGCGAAAGGTCATGGCTCCCACATTTTCTAGACAATCGGCTCATAGATGGCGGTGAGGTTGTCAGCCTTAGGCGCCGACGCCCTTTACCTCCCATGAAGATTCCTGGTACTCATTTCTGTTGTAGGCTGAGTCTACCCCAGGGCCATATTGCGGCTGGAAGGATTAAGTAATTGAAAATATCCAATGACCGCATCAGGAATCACTTTTCGGCTTGTAGCATAGCGCTTCAACCGACCGCGCCACTGCATA
>NW_019723637.1:0-1264 GCF_002891405.2 Cryptotermes secundus | reverse complement strand
AACCATGGACAGTATGTTCGCTCCTCAATATTGAAGAGACATTGACACATTGTCATGTTGTCATGACTGGACACTCCACTGAACTGTTCTGACTTCCACCTGAACTGTCGGTTGTTGTTGGCTTCTCATTATATAATAGCCTCGTGTCAGACCACAGTGTAGAAAACATATTTGTTGCGTAGTAGTGGATGTATGCGAACCCACATAGAAAACCTCTTGCAACACCAGTTCTATTGTTGTGCCTGTTTATTGTGGGCATTGCCTAGAAGTATGTCTGCCCTATTGTTGGTTGCATGTTTGTTTCGGGCTTCTTTACCGAGTCAATCGCTAGCAGTGTGTCTACATGTCACACACTGTATATTGTTATCAAGTTACTAATGCATATTACTCTCCATATAAAATTTAACATGCATGTAGTTTCAGCATTTATTCTGTGACTATTCAACATCAGCAAATATCTGGGTAAAATATGTAATGATGGGTAGAGAAAATATAATCTGTGTGTATTCAGTGAAGCTTTGTTGATGGTGTATAACGTTCTGTACATTGAAGGTTGAAATAGAGTTGTCCATGTGTTTAATTATGCTCAATGCCTTGAAGATTTGTGTGGGAGTTGGTTTATAGTTCAGCAGGGTTTGTAAGAGATGTCTTGTAACAAACCTGCACAAAATATGGGCGTGAGATAGCTACAGTGTTTAAATTTTCCAGATGAAAGTATAATTTTTTCCTGANTGCAGTATGTTTATGCATGCATAAAACCAGATGAAGATGATGAACAAAATAATTAATTATTCTTCCATCCTCCCATTTTGTTTTTTCATGTTACTGACTTATTCAGTATATTGTCATTCCTGTCCGTGAAGAAGATAATTCTGAGTTTTCCCCATTTAGCAATGATGTACGTGTCCAGCTCTTGCTGTGAAGGGATTGAAGTTTTGTTTTTATGTAGGCTAGGGTGCTTGTGCAGAGACAGTTGCAGTGCAATTTCAGGAACTCTTTGTTGTTAGTGGTAACTGCTTGCATAGTATCTATATGTTCTGGGACTCTGGAACACGTGTTACATTCAGAACAGAATTATTGTGGAGCAGGCTGTATAGTCAGAAACAGGGGGGTGAAACTCCCAGTGGGGAAAGGGAAACATGCGAACACCCATCTCTATTCAGCTACCTGAACCAGATAGTCTGGAAATGACTGGAATCGATCGTAATACACCTATTGAAATTAATTGAATTGCATAAGTGTGAGCCAATCAGAGGATCTTAAA
>NW_019723636.1:0-914 GCF_002891405.2 Cryptotermes secundus | reverse complement strand
TGGGGAAACCCACCCTCTCCAATAACTAACTAACTAAGCCTTTAACTTAAAGCTATGAATTACTGTTATTTGTAATGTCAAGATAAGACAGATTTTAAATTGAGTTGACTGGTTTCATCTAGTAATCTGTGTTCTCATGTCTAAATCTCTCAGATAATGAATAATTACTTTTTCTTAGTTAGAACTGGCTGTTCTTTTGAATGAATTGAATCAGTGGCAGACAAAAAGCATACTCATGTTTGTTTACTGTCACTAAGGACCATGACTGGAGACTGTGCTTCTTTCTGTTCCTGCTGCAAGATCCTAAGCATTCCAAGTGGGGTGTCTGTTGAGCTCATCTGTTTCATCAACTGGAAACAAAATAAAAAATATATGTCAAAATGAAAATTAATCCCATTGAGCCTTACACCTCAGATGGGGTAGGGTCTGTTTGCCACTAAACATGCTGAAGTATTTGCAGCACCTGTCACTGATTATCCTAACAGCTGGCCAAATTTTAAGTTGGTCTGCTGCTTGAAGTCATCAATTTCCCCCAATTTCCAACCCATGGTCTCTGTCCACGTCTGCTAGCCTACTGACAACTGAACGAATATGCTGTGTGTTATATGAGAATGCTCCATCTGACTTGCCGCAAAGTTCCCATGTTGGCTTCTGTCCCGAGACTGAAGCTACTGTGTATGTTTGTAGTCAGCAGAAAATGAACGCACAAAAAGTGTGGATGGATATCTATCTGCTATATGGAATCATGGACATGCAATGATAAATACAATTTATTTCCTTATGGAGCACCATTTAGAAATAGCATAAAATTGTTTCACAGCCTCACGTGCAGCACATCCTTCTATAAAACTTTCTGAAAGTTACTGATTACATGTTTCAAACTATACTCGTAAGATCATCATCAGGTGTTTTAA
>NW_019723635.1:0-1367 GCF_002891405.2 Cryptotermes secundus | reverse complement strand
CAGCCGCACTATGGCCCTGGGGTTGACTCAGTCTCTAACAGAAATAAGTACCAGGAATGTTCTTGGAATATTCTTGGGGGTAAAGGTCGGCCAGCGTGTATGGCTGAAACCCTTACCGCTCTCTATGAGCCAATTTTATAGAAAATGTGGGAACCTCAACATCTCACAAACCTATGGTCCTCCACAGTCTGTTACAGGGATACCTTTACTTACTTAAAAAATGAATAGTAGCAGTATATGATCCATCAAAGACAACTGGAAAAACAATTTATATCTTCCTTTAAATTAATTCCTTTCATATTTCTATTTCGTTCCTCCTTTCTTCCTTACTACTTTCCCAACTCTTATACCTGTACTACATATTGTCATTCCATATTCTGTATCCTAAAAATGGCAGGAGAGAGTGTGGGTTTTCCTTTTATTACAACAGTGGTGCATTGGGTGTTTCCAAATTGTGAAAGAAACTGGTTACTGTGTGTTCACTGTCATAAAAATTCCAACAATTTTATTTTGGAGGAAGTAATGGGGGAAATAATTTGGCCTGGACTCAAACTCATAGGAACAAATATAGTTGTGTTGTGACAGTTTTAATAAAGAAGTTGTATATTGTAACACAACAGGATGCATTAAATGAAAACAAAATTAACGATTTTACTGGGCTTGTCTTCTCAAGAGGAACATCTTTTGTTTTGTCAGTATTATATGCTGTTTGGAGGAAACAGGGCAGGACAGTTGGATAGAAGAAATTCAGCAATAACATACACAGTTCTATTTGGTTTATTTTAAGAGGAAGCCAGGTTGCTGAATAATTCCTTCATGTACAGATGATCATTTCTTGTTTCATTGTTACTGCTTACCACACTATCTATGAATGCATGCACATACCTGTAAAGAGTCCTCCAGCAACAGCAATAACAAGTGTGACCCCCAGGGCAAGAAGCTGAAACCCTGCTTGATCACCAGCTGATCTGCCATCACCAGGAATTAGAAGGGAGAGTCCAGGATTGTCATGGGTCTGGCTGCTGTTCTCAGCTGGCGCACGAGCAGGAAACTGTTGGTACAGACTGAGACCATACTGTGACTCTGATGCAATACCAGCCAGTATAGCACCAACAATACCTGCCAGCACACCAGGCATGCCATGTAGGTTGTGAACCCCACATGTGTCATGCAGCTTCAGATTTCTCAACAGCAATGGCTGTAAACATGAAACAAAGAATGCATAAACCATAGCAAGTGTGTTGCTTTAACTACACAAATTTAGTTTCATATTGGTGGAAGAAATGATACTCAGATTCCAAGTTACAATTGTGTTCTGTGAGTCCATTTTATTCTCAATATATATTTTCTTTGATGATATTTGTTGT
>NW_019723634.1:0-413 GCF_002891405.2 Cryptotermes secundus | reverse complement strand
ATCCAGGCATGATTTGTTCTTACGGAAGCCGAATTGTAGGGGGGTGGGGGCGNGGTGGTTGTATTCCAACCACCAGTTTAATCTCATGTTGATCATTTTTTCCATGATTTTGAGAAGGCAAGCAGCCAACGAAATGGGTCTGACTTTTCCTTTATCGGGTTTAGGGATGAAGAAGATGGAATACTGTTTCCATTCAGTTGGAAAGGATTCAGTCAAATAGATGTCATTATAGAGTCTTAGAAGCAGGGGTTTGACCGTGTCTGGGAGAGAGCGAATGACTAAGTAGTCAATTCCATCAAGGCCTGGGGATGACTTAGGGTTAGTACTTAGGATGGCTGCTTCCAATTCTTCCTTAGTAAAGGGGTGGCCCATGAATGGGTCTTCATAGTCGTTTTTCAAACATGGCGGTTGTA
>NW_019723633.1:0-419 GCF_002891405.2 Cryptotermes secundus | reverse complement strand
AAGGGCTGTCTCTTTGTGTTCAACCAAAGGGTTAACAATCCACATTTTTTGCCTCCGGGGATCCTCATGTTCGGGATAGCATTTTTCAAACGACAACAACATCTTCAAGTGGGCTGCAATAATATCTTAAAATGAATTCTGTGAATAGAAATCATCTGCTTCCATAATATAATCTGAGTACGACTGAAACATTTCACTGTTTCCTCCTGCAATCATATTAAGCCAGATTTTGAGTTTCTTTTTGAGCGATTCGATCTTGTTCCACGCATTAAATATTGTTGTATCTGGACCTTTAAGTTTTAAATTCAACTCGTTCATGTAAGAAAATATGTCGCTGAGATACGCCAGTCTGGCTACCCATTTCTAATCCTGGTAATAATGGGACAGGTTACTTTTCTTATCAATTAGAAAGAGCTCGA
>NW_019723632.1:0-584 GCF_002891405.2 Cryptotermes secundus | reverse complement strand
AATATAAACAGCTTACATACACGCCTGAGGGGCGATCTGCTGTTTGGCACAACCTTAAACAAAACCAAATTATCCTACGCCACACAGCATTCATAATCGAAAGAAAATAATTACTTCAGTAAGTCACTTACTTGTATTGCTGAATTTACAAACTCAAAGATTTACCTCACGACTTGATCCACCCTTGACCATGTCATGAGGGCACTCTTCCCCCTTCAACCACTGCTGCAGGCCGAAACCGAATTTCCAACAAAATCAATTCAACCTTACGAAACCAAATTTAGACGCAGCGATGTTTCCTTTCTGAGGTCAACGGGAAGAGAGAAAGATACATTCACTTTTACTAACTAGGAAACCTCTGTCTACGTCCAGGAGGGGGGGGGGACTAGGTCAGCTGANCGTCAGCCAAAGACTTTCACAGGAAAGAAGGGAAACGGCTCGCATTCTGGTGTTTCGGGGGGAGGGGGGACTCCAAGGAACTTAACAAAGAAGAACCGTTGCACGGTTCACCTGGTTTACTTAACAATGTTGTTAAGTCGCTATGTAATCTCACTTGGTAGGATAACTGAATAACGAATTGGAAA
>NW_019723631.1:0-401 GCF_002891405.2 Cryptotermes secundus | reverse complement strand
TTCTGTGTGACTGAGTGGTGTGTATAGTGTGTTTTGTTTTGGTTAGAGTGTTGTCAAGTGTAAAGTGAAGTTTAAATATTCTAGTGTGACGAATTTTTGTGTGTAATATGTACAGTGATGTGTAGTGAGTTATTGTAGTGTTTCAAAACGTTAGGATTTCCATTCAGCAACATTGGATTCAGAAGTTTGCAAAGTGAAATTCTAGTTCCCATTGAAGAAGTAATATTTTGAATTTATTTCTTAGTTCTGTGTGACTGAGTGGTGTGTATAGTGTGTTTTGTTTTGGTTAGAGTGTTGTCAAGTGTAAAGTGAAGTTTAAATTTTCTAGTGACATTGTATTTTTGTGTGTAATATAAACAGTGATGTGTAATGAGTATTGTAGTGTTTCAAGAACGTTAGGA
>NW_019723630.1:0-1444 GCF_002891405.2 Cryptotermes secundus | reverse complement strand
CACGCATTGCACAGCATACGAGTATGTATAAATGAACCTCCCCTCAGTCCTCAGAAATAATAGTGTGTATCTAGGGGTTTGCTGCCTGCACCTAAGTATGTGTATGTGGGTCCGAGAGCAAGGAAGGATATGATCTCAGAACTCTGCAGAGAGGTCTGGAATATATTGAGACACAGTGAGATCGCTGGAACAAAAGAAATGGAATTTTATGTCAAGAGAGTTAGATCGGTTGGGTGTCATCTCATATTAAACGGACGAAGAACCCCCTTCGTGAGTCGTGTACAACATCTGTATATGTTTCGTTAAGAGGATTAGACACAAAAATGATAGGAGGCAATGCCTTCACAACATGTATTAAAGCATATCCTTCATTGAAAAGTGAGCGGTTAAGCTCTAAGATGAAATGCACCGTCCACAGAGTATTATTTATTTCTGTAATGCTGTATGCTTGCCTTGGGATTTTCGGCAAATACTCAAGTTTCGAAAGTGCAGCGCTTAGAAATCAAGGTTCTCCACAACAACACCAGTATCACAAGGCGTAGAGCGGTCAGCAACCAGATGCCACAAAAGATCGTGAAAATGCAAATGTTCTGAATACTGCATAAGGCGAAGCCCGGCAGAACACGAGGATAAAATTTTGCGGCGGTGAAGCATATGATCGTTGAGGTGACTAAAATGCCGGTCTAGCGTGAGCCAATGAAAATAAGGCAGAATCTGTTATGGACTGATAGGGGGCTTATATATATTGCCAAAAAGCCATGTGCAATATACACGTAATGTTGTAAAGGTCGTGACATGCAGTTTAGAGGAGGAAGGATGAAATAAAAAAGTAATTGACTGTGAGAAGTGAGAAGGGATAGACCCGTCTTGTTATCAGAAAGAATTCCTATTAAAGGCTAAACAGTGAAGCTACTTGAAGACTAAGATCTGGTCAAGAGCGTTTGTATGGGCTCTAAATTAGAGAGAAAGTAACTGGCAAACCGTCAGTCGTGAAATTACTTTGAAACGAAGCGGTAGGATATGTGGAAGACGAAGGCGAATAGTTGTCATAACAATGGTGGGCCTTCGGTAAGGCACTGGTGTATGGTTCGGAAGTTACGTGGTTGGAAGACATGACTATTTTTTGTGGGGGGAAAAAGTGAAATTTGTGCATGTAGGAAGGAAGTCGTACTATACGAGGAAGGTGAAGGTAATAAATTTTTATAGATCAAGTAGTACGTGGGTAAGACATTGGCATAGTATTGGGAAGGTACAAGGTTCGAGACCACGGTGCCATTTGTCAATAGAAATTGAAAAGTGAATAAATAAATACGTTTTTTCTGCAGCATTAAACCAAGTCGTATAATATAAGGGTGATCGCAGACAGCTACATGATACATGGTCTGGTGGTCTAGTGGTTAGGCACCGGCGTTGTAAGTATAAGGTTGGTGGTTCGAATACAGAA
>NW_019723629.1:0-282 GCF_002891405.2 Cryptotermes secundus | reverse complement strand
AGGCTGCACGCATGTCACTACAAGGCGGCACGCAGGGCAGTGATGAAGGCATGAATGGGACTTTCTTTTCATCAACTGTGACAATGGATGAGACATGGATGCCGTTTTTCAATCCGCTGTTGCATCAGCAATTTTCCAGTGGTCAAAACAGACTCCTACAGAAGCGTTCGCAGCGGCCATGGAATCATGGCGTCGACGTGAAAAATGTGTACGGCTGCAGGGAGATTACGTTGAAAAATGACAGAAGTTTCAAATTTTTTGTATGATTATTGTGTGAGAAAA
>NW_019723628.1:0-406 GCF_002891405.2 Cryptotermes secundus | reverse complement strand
ACATAAATAATAAAGAATTGAATTGAATTGAATTATTATTATTGTTATTCATGGAGCTGAGCCCTTCTTGAGGAGCCGCAATTCTGAAACTACTCAAGAATTTTCCAACATTTTGTGGAACCCGAAGGTTCATTACAGTGTTCACAACAGCCCTCCGGTGGTCCCTATAATGAGTCAGATCAATCCAATCCATACCATCCAATCCTATCTCTCTAAGATCCATTTTAATATTGTCCACCCACCTACGCCTTGGTCTTCCCAGTCGTCTGTTTCCTTCTGGCTTTCCCACCAATATCCTATATGCATTCCTCTTCTCCCCATTCGTGCTACATGCAGTGCCCACCTCATCTTCATTGATTTGATCATTTTAATTACACTTGGAGAAGAGTACAAGTTATGAAGTTCA
>NW_019723627.1:0-1111 GCF_002891405.2 Cryptotermes secundus | reverse complement strand
TGCTTTGCTTTTCTTGTTTGCTAGCTTTGCGTTGCTAGCTTCCTAATCTTGCTTCCCTAGCTTGCTAGCTTTGCGTTGCTAGCTTGTTAGCCTTGCGTTTCTAATTTGCTAGTTTGCGTTGCCAGCTTGATTGGTTTGCGTTCCTACATTTCTAGCTTGGTGTTGCTAGCATACTATCTTTGCGTTGCTAGATAGCTAGCTTTGCATTGCTAGCTTGCTGGCTCGGTAGCTTTGCGTTGCTACCTTACTACCTTTTCGTTGCTTGTTGCTTGCTTTGCGTTTCTTGCTTGCTAGTTTTGCGTTGCGATCTTGCTAGATTTGCGTGACTAGCTTGCTAGTTTGCGTTGTAGCTTGCTAGCTTTGCTTTGCTATATTGATAGCCTTGCGTTGCTAGCTTGCTAGCTTTGCGTTGCCAGCTTAATGGATTTTTCGTTTTTACGTTGATAACTTCGCGTTGCTAGGTTACTAGCTATGCGTTGCTATCCAGCTAGCTTTGCGTTGCAAGCTTGTTAGATTGCTAGATATGCGTTGCAAGCTAGATAGATTTGCGTTGATATCTTGCTAGCTCTGCGTAGCTAGCTTGCCAAGTTTGCGTTGCTAACTTGCTAGAATTGCATTGCTAGCTTGCTAGTTTTGCGTTGCTAGCTTGCGAGCTTTACGTTTCTAGCTTGCTAGCTTTCCGTTGCTAGCTTGTAAACTTGTTAGGTATGCGTTGCTAGCTAGCTAGCTTCCTTTTCAAACTTGCCAGCTTTGCGTTGTTAGCTTGCCTGCTTTGCATTTTTAGAATGACATCTTTGCTTTGTTATCTTTTCAGCTATGCTTTGCTAGCTTGCCAAGTTTGCGTTCCTAGATTTCTAGCTTTCCGTTGATATCGTGTTAGCTTGCTAGATATGCGTTATTAGCTTATTAGCTTTGTGATTTTAGCATGTTATCTTTGCGTTACTAGATTGCTAGCTTTGCGTTGCTAACTTTCTAGCTTTGCATTGCTAGCTTGCCAGCTTTGAGTTGCTAGCTTGCTATATTTGAGTGACTAGTTTTACGTTGCTAACTTTATAGTTCTTCTTTATTAGCTTGCTAGCTATCCGTGCAAGCTTGCTTGATTTGTGTTGCT
>NW_019723626.1:260-443 GCF_002891405.2 Cryptotermes secundus | reverse complement strand
ATATAATAAAATTGAAACCCTTATACATCTTTACCGTCTAAAACATAAAAAACCACCAAAATAATGTACCCAAAAGTTCTACTGAACCATCAGTGACCCGACCACAGACAAGTACTCACCCGCGCTAAACATGAAGCACAGGAAGAGCAATGGCGCCATCCCCAGGTCTTCAGACACTTTGCC
>NW_019723626.1:0-200 GCF_002891405.2 Cryptotermes secundus | reverse complement strand
TCCCAAGATTCAGCTTCTTTCAATTTCGAAAGCTGCGCGTGCGAAATCCCTGAGGTCGGCATCTTGCCGGACATGCCTTGTCGCGCTAAGCGAAACCTGACCGGGTCTTCCCACTGATGCTTAAGCAGTGTTTTCTAAAAACAATTCGCTCGACGGCCAAGGACGGTCTCCTCGCCTTCCGGCCAGCCGTCTAACATTTC
>NW_019723625.1:560-1685 GCF_002891405.2 Cryptotermes secundus | reverse complement strand
ACTCATTGATATATACACGCACTTCTATTGCTGTTTCTAGTACACGTTATGATTGTATATAAGTACGCAAGAATGTAAACCTATGCATCGTATGCATGCATACGTACTACCATAGTCAATAAGTTCGTGGACTGGCCGCAAAGCGTCGTTGCAGTACAATACAGCGGATAGGTTGAGGCACTATATGATGCCCTGTCGGTTCATCTCTCGTCACAGCAAGAGGCAGTTGTGTGCAAACAGTGTAAGCGAACTATGTCCTCTATTGTGAAATGCAGTTAAATGCGAGTGGCGGAAATCGAAAATGTGGCAGTTTGAACAATGGACACACATCAAGTTCTGCCAAAGACGAGGCAAATCTAATAGCGAAAAGTGTCACATGATGAATTGGCTGTTGCTACACGACAACGCCCCTTCACATCGCTCTCTTGTTATCCAAGAGGAACTGGCAATGCAACACGTCATCATTTTGCCATACCCTCCGTACCTGATCTCTTTCACGGCTTGAAAGCAAAAGCTTTCCTAGAGTTCAGTCGTCCGAGGGGGTCGTCAATGCCACAAGACACGCCGTACGGCTATTTCCTGCCAATATGTTTCAGAAATGTTTTCGACAGCTATATCAACGTTGGCAGACTTGCATAGGCAACTATTTTGAGGGCCGATGTGGATCTGTGTAAGTGTATGTGAATACCTTGTAATATGATGAGATAAAACCACAATCCACAGACTTAATGACTATCACTTATGTATTATATACAGAGTGCCCCAGGAGGAATGGACCAAACTTCGGGAGGGTGTTCCTCATGTTAAAGTATGCCGATATAACCCAAAACACCTATGTCCAAAGTTGAACGGTTACGGAGATAATGGCCCGAGAAAAGTGTGGTCTTCTGGCGGGTCCACGCACTATACCTGTCAGCTGAGACCTCGTTATCTGTTTGTCCTTGAGTGTCGTGATTCACACTAGCCGTAAGCTCATGCGGTACCTACAGAGTACGTTGCGTCTGTGTCGTGATTAGTTGTGTGATGAGTTGCTGAAATGCCTCTTGTGTTTTCACACCTGGAATATTGTGATATGCATTTTGTGTGTGGATTTTGCGGTGGCAATGCACGTGCTGCTGTTGAAGA
>NW_019723625.1:0-94 GCF_002891405.2 Cryptotermes secundus | reverse complement strand
TTTCCGTGAATGTACGTTTAATACAGTTATGTGGTCGGCTTATAGGGCTGTCAGCCATGTTACGTCAGCGCTTGCCAGTCATGTGTCATGTATA
>NW_019723624.1:0-496 GCF_002891405.2 Cryptotermes secundus | reverse complement strand
TTGCGTTGCTAGCTTGCTAGATTTGCGTTGCTTGCTTGTTTGCTTCGCCTGTCTTGCTTGCTAGCTTTTCGTTGCCAGCTTGCTAGCTTTGGTTGCTAGCATGCTAGCTTTGTGTTGTTAGCTTGGTAGCCTTGCCTTGCTAGCTTGCTAGCTTTGCGTTGCAAGCTTGATAGGTTTCCGTTGCTACATTGCTAGCTTGGCGTTGCTTGCTTGCTTGCTAACTTTGCGTTGTTAGATACTTAGCATTGCGTTGCTAGATTTCTAGCTTGCTAGATATGCGATGCTAGCTTGTCAGCTTAGCGTTGCTAGCTTGCCAACTATGCGTTGCTATCTTGCCAGGTTTGCGTTGCTGGCTTGCCAGTTTGCGTTGCTAGCTTGCTAGCTTTCCGTTGCTAGCTTCTTAGCTTTGCGTTGCTAACTTGCAATTTTTTCGATGCTAATTTGCTTGCTGTGCCTTGCTAGCTTGCTGCCATTTGTTTGCTAGCTTGCTAGCTTT
>NW_019723623.1:0-937 GCF_002891405.2 Cryptotermes secundus | reverse complement strand
TTTGCATTTCTTGCTTGCTAGATTTCGTTGATAGCTTGCTAGCTTCGCGTTGCTAGCTTTCTAGCTTTGCGTTGGTAGCATGATAGCATTGCGTTTCTAGCTTGCTAGCCTTGCATTCCTACCTTGCTAGCTTGGCGTTCCTAGCTTGCTAGTTTTCCTTTTGCAAGATTTGCAGCTTGTTAAATAGACTTTGCTAGCTTGATATCTTTGCGTTGCTAGCTTGCCAGCTTTGCGTTTCTATCTTGGAAGCTTTGCGTTGCTAGCTTGCCAGCTTTGCTTTCCTAGTTTCCAGCTTTGCATTGCTGGCTTGGTAGCTTTCCGTTGCTAGCTTGCTAGATATACCTTGCTAGCTTGCTAGCAGTGCGTTGCTAGCCTGCTAGCTTTGCTTTGCTAGCTTACCCGATTTGCGTTGCTAGCTTGCCTGCTTTGCGTTTCTAGATGGCCAGCTTTGCGTTAATAGCATGCTAGATTTTGGTGGTTTGCTTGCTAGCTTTGCGTTGCTAGCTTGCTAGCTTTTCGTTGCTAGCTTGCTAGCTAGCTAGATTTGCATTGCTAGCTTTCAGTTTGCGTTGCTAGCTTGCCACTTTAGCGTTTTTACCTTGCTAGCTTTGCGTTGCTAGCTTGCTAGATTGCTAGATATGCGTTGCTAGCTTGATAGCTTTGAGTTGCTATCTTGCTAGCTTTGCGTTGCTAGCTTGTTAGCTTTGCGTTGCTAGCTTGCTTCCTTTGCTTTGCAATCTTGCTAGGTTTGCGTTCAAGCATGGTAGCTTTGCGTTGCTTGCTTGGTATCTTTGCGTTGCTAGCTTGCTTGCTTTGATTTGCTAGCTTCCTAGCTTTGCTTTGCTAGCCTGCTAGCTTTGCTTTGCTAGGTTGCTAGGTTTGAGTTTCTTGTTTGCAAGCTTTGCGTTTCTAGCTTGCTAGCTTTGCGTTGCTAACT
>NW_019723622.1:923-1108 GCF_002891405.2 Cryptotermes secundus | reverse complement strand
TGAGCTATCCAATCATAACATTCAATATTGAAAAAATGTAAAATACAGATTTCAGAACTCTCTTCTAAATAAAGATTTTTCATAAAAAATGGCGGCAAGGAAGCAACTGTTTGCAGATTCCCCTACCGTCAGATTTAGTAGTATTTGGTCTAGAGTCTTCCAAAACTCCTATCAAATGAGTACCG
>NW_019723622.1:0-516 GCF_002891405.2 Cryptotermes secundus | reverse complement strand
GGTGTTAACATTTAGCGTGATGTTTCCAGCGGCCGGTTGACTGCGCCAACGGGAAAGGTTAATTGTTTTTTTTTTGTGAGGTATAAGAATTTGGCGTCGGGCTGGAGAGCCCATTCTGCCAATTACAGGCTTAGGTTAGAGTTTGTAACATGCTTACAAATAGGTTCAGAGTTAAGACATATTTACATTAAGTTTACAAGTAGGCTTAATATGAAACAGGTTTATAGCATGCTGATGAGTAGGTCTAAACTGAAATACGTGGCTAGGTGAAGCGGTTGTTGGTGGAGTAGATACGGTTTGTATCTAATTTATGTAGCAAGGACTAATGTATGTTCATTAAATGGTGATGTCGATGCGGGTTAGGTAGTGAGCAATCGATGCGATAATCCCAGGGTCCATGTCCCTGAGGAGGGGTTCGATCTTGTACGGGGGGTATTCATTGCGCTCAATCAGGTTCCTGAGCATGTCTTGTCGTGCCGCATCAAATCGTTTGCATTGCCATAAGATGTGGTTGGG
>NW_019723621.1:471-941 GCF_002891405.2 Cryptotermes secundus | reverse complement strand
GAGAGACCGTGGGGGCGTCCGTGTCTAGGGGATGTCAGCAGGAGGACGTGCCCTCGCCTCTGCTATGGAGTCTGGTCGTCGACGATCTCCTGTGGGGGCTTAATGATGATGGGTATTATACAGTAGGATATTCTGATGACATGGCAATCCTCATAAATGGAAAATTCCTTTCGTCCGTATCAGGGCGTCTTCAATCAGCGCTTTACATGGTCCAATGATGTTGTGAAAGAACAGGTCCTTCCATCAATCACAACAAGACTGTAGTTATACCGTTTACTAGGAAGAGAAATATAAAAGGTCTTAAGGAACCGACTCTGTTCAAAAAGATAATCCAGCTCTCCAACGATGACAAGTACCTTGGACTAGTATTAGACAAGGGACTGACATGGAGAAAGCAGCTGGACAAAGTTATTAACAAAGCCTATAAGGCTTTTTGGACATGCAGGGGCATGTTTGGTAAAACTTGGGGA
>NW_019723621.1:0-435 GCF_002891405.2 Cryptotermes secundus | reverse complement strand
TGAGACCCATAATTACTTATGGTGTCACAGTATGGTGGCCCAGAGTTAAATTCAAGAGTAGCAAGACAGAACTTGACAAATTGCAAAGGTTGGCTTGCTTAGGTATAAACGGATCATTTCGAACATCTCCAACAGCTGCACTGGAGATACTTCTTGGACTCCGCCCACTGCACATACAGTTGGATGCGGAGGCCAAGGCAGAAATTTACCGTCTCCAGTGCAGTGGACATTGGAAACCTAGTTCTGATTGTTTCGGTCATGCAGACATGACTCAGACAAGAATAAAGGACCCATATTGCAAATGGTGTCTGACAACATGATACTGAGACATTTATATGAAAACCCTTCACGGTCAGATTTCCTGATAAGAGTGAAAGGGGAATGGGTTTGCAGCCCGACAGAAAGGGGGACTAATCTGGTATACAGATGGTTCCA
>NW_019723620.1:0-445 GCF_002891405.2 Cryptotermes secundus | reverse complement strand
AAGAAATGAGACCTATAAGCTTAAATGGACTATAAAGCATGAGGCGGCCTGCAGTTTTGAACCCTATCTTTGGCACAGACAGCGAGCGGTTTAATCATAGATGACTTGGTCTTGGACTTTTTCAACTGCATGGGTTGGCAATGAATGGTAAGGTGATTATGAATGATAAACTGGAAAGAACACAAAATCAGTAGCATCCTATTTTATGGTATTATCCCAGCATTTGGCTGGAAAGACCAATGGATATTCATGGACACATCAGTATAGGCACAAAAAAAGGGGGGGGGTAAATCTATCCCTGCAACAGGCTGTGAAAGCCCATAGGGTTGTCAGACATTGAGGGCCCCACATTATCTTGACAATCTGCTCAAAGATGGCAGTAAGGTTGTCAGCCTTACTCGCCAGCCACGCTTTACTCCCAGGAAAATTATTTAATTAATTCCTG
>NW_019723619.1:0-233 GCF_002891405.2 Cryptotermes secundus | reverse complement strand
ATCTAGTTCGGCAGTGTCGAACTGGGGACCACACACACCACAAAATGATTGTCGCGAAGCGTGAAACGATTCGATATCTTCCCACACAAATCTCCTGGACACCTCTTCCAATCCAATCCATCGTGGGCCATGATATCCTCAGGATCACTGTCCCTTTCACTAGTGTAATGAAGTATTCGAGTGGGCTATTCTCGCTGATGTCGTTGCCGCCGGTGATGAGGTGGTGAAGTCAC
>NW_019723618.1:0-390 GCF_002891405.2 Cryptotermes secundus | reverse complement strand
GCCTTATTGCACATACAGCTAGAATAATAGCAAAGATACTTAAAAGAAGTTGTGAAAGGAAAATAGAGGAAATAATTGGAGAAGATCAAAATTATAGCAGAACGCACTTTGGTTATAGGTGAAGTATTGTTTTTTGCCTCATAGACTGGCAGAAGGCATTTGACCGTGTAAACTGGACCAAATTAATGCAGATCCTAAAGGAAACAGGTATCGATTGAAGTGAAAGAAGATTGATCAACAAATTGTACATGGGTCAGTAAGTCAGGATAGGACTGGACAGTGGGGAGACAAGATGTGTGCAAATTGGAAGAGGGGTTCGAAAAGGATGCTGTTTATCACCAATTATGTTCAACTAGTACAGCGAACGCCTTACCAAGGAAGCTCTGGATG
>NW_019723617.1:503-1015 GCF_002891405.2 Cryptotermes secundus | reverse complement strand
GAACACGCAAATACACCATGTGGGCACACTTCACAGTTTTGGTACCTTAAAACAGATGGTACATATAGTGACCACTATACAGCTACAGCGTGAATTTGTGGATTTCATGCGATTCTAAGAATCAAGAGAGGTTAAGTGAGCTGTATTAACCAATAGGACTCTAGAATTTAAATGCAATGTTTCCTGCAAAGTCGGAACTGAATTTTTACATATTCAGATGAAATCGGTGTTTCTAAGGGATTATACACTTCGTTACTTAAAAGGATCAGTTCGGCTACACAAATACACAGGGCACGTGGTTTCAAGAAATACCAACCACTTCAAGAAAAAGTCCCTAAAATAAAACAAACATAAAATGCCTAAAGAAGAAATGAAATGATGGCTGGAATATGAAGAAATCAGTCTTCTGGGATTTGGTACCGTGTATATGTGGTGATAACCGACGTTTCGGAGGAACGTATCGCCTCCATCTTCAGGGTAGAAGAAAAAATATAAGAAATCTCGAAATCCAA
>NW_019723617.1:0-465 GCF_002891405.2 Cryptotermes secundus | reverse complement strand
GGAGAAATGAAATGAAGGCTGGAATAACCTAACAACCAATAAACTTAAGCACCTGCAACAGAATGGACAATGTATAGGCATAAAGACGTGAAATGAGTTTAGAAAAATTATAAAGTTGGCCTCTGCTTCATCAATTAAGCACCAGACCATGAAGAAGTATAAGGGAATGGAAGTACAGCCCCCTTCATTTTTAAACACGAGAGGAGGTGAATGGTTAGCTACACGCCCCGACCGCTTTAACCTGGGCCAAAAATCCCTTAGTGCCCATTGGATACCAGGTTAGGTGGATGTCAGTTCAGAACCGGAAAATGTGATGAGAAAAACCTTCGCCCCGTCAGGAATCGAACGGAGATTCCTCAGTCGTTCGACAGTGTTATCCGAAGTAGCCAACTCCGAATGCACAGACAAATTAAAAGCATCCAAAATTCGGCTCTGAAGTTCGAACACGGTTTACGATATATCAGA
>NW_019723616.1:398-462 GCF_002891405.2 Cryptotermes secundus | reverse complement strand
AGTAACCCAAAGCTGGCAAGCTAACATCGCATATCTAGCAAGCTAATAACGGAATGCTAGCAAG
>NW_019723616.1:0-158 GCF_002891405.2 Cryptotermes secundus | reverse complement strand
AATCTAGCAAGCTAGCAACTCAAAGCTAGGAAGCTATGAACGCCAAGCAAGCAAGTTTGCAACACAAAGCTAGCAAGCTAGCAACGCATTGCTAGCAAACTTGCAAAGCAATTCTAGCAAGTTAGCAAAGTATAGCTAGCAAGCTAGCCACGCAAATC
>NW_019723615.1:0-254 GCF_002891405.2 Cryptotermes secundus | reverse complement strand
AACGCAAAGCTAGCAAGATAACAACGCAAATCTAGCTATGTAGCAAGCTAGCAACGCAAAGCTAGCAAGCTAGCAACGTAAAGCTGGCAAGCTAGAAACGCAAAAGTGGCAAGCTAGCAACACGACGCTGGCAAGTTTGCAACGCAAACTGGCAAGCTAGCAACGCAAACCTGGAAATCTAGCACGAAAAGCTGGCATGCTATCAACGTATATCTAGCAAGTTAGCAAAGGGATGCTAGCAAGCTAGCAACGCA
>NW_019723614.1:0-406 GCF_002891405.2 Cryptotermes secundus | reverse complement strand
CTGTCCCATACTGTAGGTTGTCCTTCAGCCAGGGTTTCCTGTTATATGTTATAGAAGCTATTCACAATAATTGTATTAGTTTTTTGTTTGTTCTCACTTGTCTTCTTGAGTATATGTCCGTGATTTTGTTTTTTCCTTAGTGTGTACTGCATATTCCTTCCTTTTTTGTTTGTAGATGTGCTGTCATGTTGTCACTGTAATGTAATAATACATAATGGTGTATATTATACTACATTTTTATATTGTTCCGGTATAGGTATACAGAATAAGTGTTGCTGTGCTTATGTGTGCTGTTGAGTGAAGGCTGTGGGACTTCTTTGCATTCTAAGTTCTTATCATATTGTGACATATTTGCGCTATGCAGGGCACGCCCTCCCCCGCCAGCGGTGACGTAACACCTTTGGAG
>NW_019723613.1:0-419 GCF_002891405.2 Cryptotermes secundus | reverse complement strand
ATGAGGTGGGAACGTTACCTCTAGACTACGGAGGCCGCTACCCTAGTCGGTTACCATGTCAATACAAACCGCTTTTTTTAATTCGCTTAGTGTGGGGGTGGAGTCCAGCTGAGTCCACTTNAGCACGGCGGCCACTGATTGGCGTATTGTAGCCTGCCCCGGGTGATTATGATGATGGAGAATTTGTTGGAATGAAGATTGGCAGGGGAAACAGAAGTACTCGGAGAAAACCCGCTCCCGCGCCACTTTGTCCACCACAAATCCAAGTTGACCAGACCCGGTATTGAACCCGGGCCGCCGCGGTGGGAAGCCAGCGACTAACCGCTTGAGCTATGGCGCGGCCGTGTTCGGACAGTAACTTAAGCCATGTCTCCAACGCTTGTTAATTATTATTTTAATTTTGTTTTCATAATCATCCT
>NW_019723612.1:0-785 GCF_002891405.2 Cryptotermes secundus | reverse complement strand
TGGTAAAGCAATGGGACAAGTGTATCAGTGTTGGTGGAGGATATGATGAGCAACAAATGTTTTTTCCATGTTTTAATGTCACATGTTTTTATGTTTTGTATCAATTTGTGACCTCCTCACAGGACTACACTAAGTATTTGGCTGTAGCTCCTTTCACCACCATCTAATGCGAATGCTGTGTCATCAGTGTGGGAACTTCATTGCCAGACTACATAGAGTGAGGTGAACAGGCAAATGCATGGGCATGATGGTTCTATAAGCCTATCAACTTTCTATAAAATAATAAAAGGATGCTTATAAAATGGTCTTTGAATCAGCATGGCTAACATGATGCTTTGTGGAGCCTGAAGTTATTGTCAGTGATGATTTCGATGTGAGGAAAATCATCAGCAAAAAAGCAAACCATTTGACAGTCTATAAACATATGTAAAAAGACACCATCAATATTCATGATTTTGTTGACATGACTGTTGCTTTCACTACTATAACTCTGGTGCAAAGGCCCAGTGCTGTTACAGTTTCCTTCAGTTCCTCCATTACACCTTAGAATTAGTCACCACTTCCATGTAGGAGTATTTCCTGACTCGTCATTTGCATCCTTATGCTCTATTGATGCTGTATAACCTATGGTGCTGGAAACGTGTAACTAACTAAACGAAGAATGCAATCCTAAACTTGTTGGTTGAAATATCGAACCCCAGTTCCTTGTGTCCATATTTTAAACTACGTTCTTTAGGATTCCTTTCCAAAATTTAATGACACTAACTTACTGTTATTTTGAGGCA
>NW_019723611.1:0-685 GCF_002891405.2 Cryptotermes secundus | reverse complement strand
TTGCTTGCTAGCTTTGCGTTGCTAGATTGCCAGCTTTGCCTTGCTAGCTTACTAAATTTGCGTTGCTACCTTGGTAGCTTTGCGTTTCTAGCTTGCTAATTTTGCGTTGCTATCTAGCTAGCTTTGTGTCGTTTGCTTGTTTGATTTGTTTTCTTGCTTGCCAGCTTTGCGTTGCTAGCTTGCCAGACTTTCTTTGCTAGCTTGCAGCATTGCGCTGCTAGCTTGCTTGATTCGCGTGGCTAGCTTGCTAGCTTTGAGTTGCTACCTTACTAGCTCTCCGTTGCTAGCTTTCTAGCTTTGGGTTGCTAGCTTGCTAGCAATGTTTGCTAGCTTGCTAGCATTGCGTTTCTAGCTAGATAGCATAGCGTTGCTAGCTTTGCGTTGCTAGCTCCCTAGTTTGCGTTGCTAACTTGCTAGCTTTGCGTTGCTATCTATTGAGTTTTGCGTTGCTATCTTGCCAGTTTGCGTTGCTAGCTTCCCAGCTTTGCGTTGATAGCTTCCTAGTCTTTCGTTCCATCTTGCTTGCTTTGCGTTGCTAGTTTGCTATGCGTTGCTAGTTTCCTATCTTTGCGTTTCTAGCTTGCTAGCTTTGGTTGCTAGCATGCTAGTTTGCGTAGCTAGCTTGCTAGCTTCCCGTTGTAAACTTGATAGATATGCGTTGATAGCTTGCCAGATTTCGTTGTTC
>NW_019723610.1:0-536 GCF_002891405.2 Cryptotermes secundus | reverse complement strand
AGCTTTGCGTTGCTAGCTAGCTAACATTGCTTTTCTAGCTTGCTGGCTTTTTGTTGCTACCTTGCTGATTTTGTGTTGCAAGCTTGTTGACTTTGCGTTGCTAGCTTGCTCTCTTTGCGTTTCGAACTTGCTATCTTGCGTTGCTAGCTTCCTAGGTTTGGGTTGCTAGCTTGCTGGCTTTGCGTTTCTAGCTTGCTAGANATTTGCGTTGTTAGCTTTCTAGCTCTGCGTTGCTATCTAGCTAACTTTGCGTTGCTAGCTTGCTAGCTTTGCGTTGCTAACTTGCTTTCCGTTGTTAGCTTGCTTTGCTTTGCTAGCCTGTTTTGCGTTGCCTGCTGGCCTGCTTGCTTGCTTTGCGTTCCTTTCTTGCTTTGCTTGCTTTGTGTTGCTTTCTTGCTTGCTTTGTTGCTTTGCGTTCCTTGCTTTCTTGCTTGCTTTTCATAACTTCTTTGATTTTCGTTTTTGCTAGTTTGCTTGCTTTCGTTGCTTGGTTTCTTTATGTTGCCTGTTTGCTTGCTTGCTTTGCGTTCCTAGCT
>NW_019723609.1:0-881 GCF_002891405.2 Cryptotermes secundus | reverse complement strand
GCGTTGCTAACTTGGTAGCTTTTCCTTGCTAACTTGCTAGCCTTGTGTTTAAGATTGCTTGTTTTGCGTTGCTAGCTTGCTATCTTTGCGTTGCTAACTTGCTAACTTTATGTTGCTAGCTTGCTAGCTTTCCGTTTGTAGCTTGCTAGATATGCGTTGCTAGCTTGCTAGATTTTCGTTGCTACCATGTTAGCTTTCATTTACTAGCTTGCTAGATTTGCGTTGCAAGCTTGCTTGCTTTGCGTTGCTTGCTTGCTTGCTTTGCGTTTCTTGCTTGCTAATATTGCGTTGCTAGCTTGCGAGCTTTGCGTTGCTAGCTTGCTAGCTTTGCGTTGCAAGCTTGGTTGCTTTGCGTTGCTAGCTTGCTAGATTTGGTTGAAAACTTGATATGTTTTCTTTGCTACCTTGCTAGCTTGTTGTTGCTAGCTTGCTAGTTTGTGTTACTAGATAGAAGGCTTTGCTTTGCTTGATTGCTACCTTGCTACATATGCGTTGCTAGCTTGCCAGGTTTGCGTTGCTAGCTTGAAGGTTTGCGATGCTAGCTTGCCTGTTTGCGTTGATATCTTGCCAGCTTTTCTTTGCTAGCTTGCAAAATTTGCGTGGATAACTTGCTAGATTTGCGTTGGTACCTTGCTTGCTTTCGGTTGCTAGCCTGCTAGCTTTGCTATGTTAGCTTGCTAACTTTGCGTTTCTTGCTTGCATTCTTTGCGTTTCTTGCTTGCTAGCTATGCGTAGCTAGCTTGCTATCTCTCCGTTGCTAGCTTGCTAGATTTGCGTTGCTAGCTTGTTAGCTTTGCGTTGCTAGCTTGGTAGACTTGCGTTGCTAGCTTGCCAGATATGCCTTGCTAGCTTGCTAGCTTTTCGTTGCTAGCTTGCTAGCT
>NW_019723608.1:0-713 GCF_002891405.2 Cryptotermes secundus | reverse complement strand
TTTGCGTTGATAGCTTGCTAGATTGCTAGACATGCTTTGCTAGCTGGCCAGGTTTGCGTTGATAGCTTGCTGATTTTACATTGATAGCTTGCTCTCTTTGCGTTTCTAGCTTGCTAGCTTTGAGTTGGTAGCTTGCTAGCTTTGCATTGCTAGCTTGCTAGCTATGCGTTGTTAGCTTGCGAGCTTTGCGGTGCTAGTTTTCTAGCTTTCCGTTGCTAGCTTGCTAGCTTGTTAAGCTTGCGTTGGTAACTAGCTAGCTTTCCTTTGCAAGCTTTCCTGCTTTGCGTTGCTAGCTTGCCTGCTTTGCATTTGCAGAATGCCAACTTTGCGTGCTTAGCTTTCCAGCTATGCGTTGCTAGCTTGCCAGCTTTGCGTTAGCTTGCTAGANTAGCTTGTTACCATTCTAGTAATGCGTTGCTATCTTGCTAGCTTTGCGTTTTTAGCCTGCTAGCTTTACGTTGCTAGATTGCTAGCTTTGCGTTGCTAGGTTGCTAGCTATGCATTGCTAGTTTGCCAGCTTTGCGTTGCTAGCTGGCTAGATTTGATTGGCTAGCTTGCTAGCTATACGTTGCTAATTTTTTAGCTTTCCTTTGCTAGCTTGCTAGCAATCCGTTGCTAGCTTGCTAGCTTTGTTTTGCTACCTTGCTAGCTTGGCGTTGATAACTTGGTAGCTTTGAGTTGTTAACTTGCTAGTTTTGTGTTGCTATCTTGCT
>NW_019723607.1:590-1104 GCF_002891405.2 Cryptotermes secundus | reverse complement strand
GAATTCTGATTGACAACTGATCTATTCTTTCCCTTATATTATTCCCGCATATCATCCCATTCAGAAATTTTCTTTTTGCCCCTTATAGTTTTGAAAATTCTCCCAATGGACGTTCATTGCTTTTCCAGATTCTGTCACTTACCACAGAATAGAGAAAAGCGCAAACATCCATTTTCAGTGTCAAATTCTGACTCTGATAAAACTCTGTTCTCATTCAGTTCAAAGTAAAATATCTTCCACTGGTCATAACACAACACAGCTGGCCACTTCACTGCTCGTGACTGGAGTTGGCAGCTAAAACCAGACTGCACGGTGTGTATTTAAAGAACAAAGGGGAATTATAGTACTACCATTCATGTACGAACTGTTTATGCTTTGCTACACGGCAGTCATAACACACTTCTTAGAGTCAACATCAAGTCTCAAAGTCACAGATTGTCCACATGTTTTCTCATGCTTCCAAATTCAAATCTCAAAGCAGCACTGGTCACAACATGCATAAAACAACTTCTCA
>NW_019723607.1:0-446 GCF_002891405.2 Cryptotermes secundus | reverse complement strand
GTGCTGCAGGAAGTTCAAAGTGGGACAACGAAAATACGAAATGATAGCCTGAAATTTCCTCTTTAATTTCACACAAAAAGAATTACTTTACATGAAAAACAACAGTTCAAAATAGGCTGAAATTTAGCACTGCATTGTGCGAGCCACATAGACTTCAGCGACATGTGACAAAAGCCGCTCGCATGCTACAACACTGAAGGATTAAAATTATTCCCTTCTCATACATTATGTTGTGCTTTGAACACGGCAGCTTTCCGAATTACCTGCCAGGTAGGTGCAAACCGTGGGCCAGCATGCAGATCCGAGGCAGTGCTGGTGCGGGCAGAATTCACTGCCGATGAGTACCCTGGCGAAGAAGGGCCTGAGTGCATTGGCAGGGCATGATGTTGGTGGCAGTGTGCCACCCCTGTTGGTGAGCTCTGCAGGAACCCTGCTGGGTGGTTAGA
>NW_019723606.1:0-655 GCF_002891405.2 Cryptotermes secundus | reverse complement strand
CGATAAATCTTTAATAGTCAATGCCACATCTATTAATAGCTGAATAATAACTGACAAATTTCCAAGATAACTTACTGAATACAGAATTGACAAATCTCATCAATACACATAATAAATATTAGCATGGGCCTTCATCTTGGAAGATGTGTGAACAAAACTCATGTAGCTCAAATACTAATTGTATGATAGAAACACAAAACAGAAGTAGTCCACACAATAGCGATGGATGGCATGTGCAAAGCATGGAATGCACAGCACTCCACACTGACAAGTTAAAATAGAAGCATTTATGGTATTTATGGAATGGTGACCTAGTGCTTGTTTTACCTCTCATTTCCTCATCAATCTTCCAAATGGCCAATCTGAATAGTTTCCTTACCAAAAAAATATTATTCATTTGTTGTTTTTCCATCTGTCCAAACCGTTATACCCTACTTAATTTCATCATTCTAGCAATAATAGTTGTGCAATACATATATCATAATGTTCCTCATGAGTACTTACACTCACATCATCTCTCAAGACCAGATACTTTCCTGAGAACTTTGTTTCCAAACACCTGAAAACTATGCATTCAAGAACACAGCAAACCTATATTATCTAGATTTTCAACCCCTGTTACCACAGCACTGGCAGCAGGATTTAAACTTGGCAT
>NW_019723605.1:0-419 GCF_002891405.2 Cryptotermes secundus | reverse complement strand
GTGGGAATGTGAAATCGTCTGTGATAGGCCAGTGCACAGCAGTTGGAGGCATTAGGTTCCTCCAGAACATTCATATCTGTCTACCATATTGCACTATGTCATATTGCAGAAGGCTGTAATGTTAATATTCAAGAGAACCTTAAATTTTTGGCAATAATATATTGTTCATTATTTAGCCATATGATATGAAGGTATTCGATCTTCGTTTAATGACTGAATCTCTTCATTAAAGAAATATTTTTTCATCACGGTTTCTAAGCATGGAAATTGGAAGAATCTGAGGTATACATACAGTTAAATGGGTTTTTTTTTTTTTTAATATTTACATACAAAGGCGTCTAGAAACTGCAATCCATTACATCCACATCACTATGGGCAGCCGCAACTGTTTTACATTCTTGAAATATTACCCACTAAGT
>NW_019723604.1:0-207 GCF_002891405.2 Cryptotermes secundus | reverse complement strand
AATTCAATCGTAGCTTTGAGAGTCATAGGAGGCGATGAGAAAAGAACCCGGTGCCTGGGGGTATAACTGGGCCACCCTGTCACAAGGGGACATAAATACAGAGACCTGGTCACCCAGGTTAGGGGAAAAATATGTTGCGAAGTAAAGAAGAGTGGAAATCGTATGAGATCTGGTAGAATATTCTGAGGAAGGCTGTGGCTAAAGAAT
>NW_019723603.1:0-314 GCF_002891405.2 Cryptotermes secundus | reverse complement strand
TAGCAAGCTAGCAACACAAAGCTAGCAAGATAGTTAGACAAAGCTATTAAACTGGCAACGCCTATCTAGCAATCTAGCAAACTAGCAACGCAAAGCTAGCTAAATAGCGACGCAAAGCTAACAAGCTAGCAACATCAAATAAGCAGAGTAGCAACGCAAACCTATCAAGCTGGCAACGAAAAGCTAGCAAGCTAACAACGCAAGGCTATCAAGCTAGGAACGCAAATCTAGCAAGCTGGCAACGCAAACTGGAAGCTAGCAATACAAATCTGGCAAGCTAGTAACGCAAAGTTGGCAATCTAGCAACGCAAGGC
>NW_019723602.1:605-693 GCF_002891405.2 Cryptotermes secundus | reverse complement strand
TAACTTACTATCTTTGCTTTGCTAACTTGCTAACTTGCTAAATTGGAGTTGATAGCTTCCTAGCTTTTGGTTGCTAGCTTGCTAGCTT
>NW_019723602.1:0-468 GCF_002891405.2 Cryptotermes secundus | reverse complement strand
GCTACATATGCGTTGCTAGCTTGCTATTTTGGCGTTGCGAGCATGTTATTTTTGCGTTGCTTTCTTCTTATTGTTGTCTTCTTAGATTTGCGTTTTTAATTGCTAGCTTTCTAGCTTTGCGTTGCTTGCTTGCTAATTTTGTGTTGCTATTTTGTAGCTTCGCGTTGATACCTTCCTATCTTTGCGTTGCTAGCTTCCTTGATTTGTGTTGTTAGCTTTCTAGCTTTGCGTTGCTACCTTACCGTTGCTAGCTTGCTATCTTTTCGTCGCTAGCTTGTTGGCTTTTCGTTGCTAGCTTGCCAGCTTCACGTTGCTAGCTTGCTATCTTTGCCGTTCCTACCTTGCCAGCTTTGCTTTGTTATATTGCTAGGTTTGCACTCAAGCTTGCTAGCCATGCGATGCTAGCTTGCTTATTTTGCTTATATAGCTTGCTAGCTTTGCGTTGCTATCTTAATAGCTTTGCGTTGC
>NW_019723601.1:0-1151 GCF_002891405.2 Cryptotermes secundus | reverse complement strand
ATGCATAATACCTTTTAATTCTGTAATTTATTATACAGTAGTAGTATAGCTTGACTTGTATTCACTCAGTCACCCATACATGCTAACGGACACCTACGAATGCACACACCCCTGCTCTCTCTGTCTCTTTCCCCCCTCTCTGCCCTCCTACTCCTACCTGTTTAACCTCTCTGTGGTCATGAGTTTCAAAATGATTTCTCCTCATGGGAGGGTTTTTCAGGTTACTTCCTCTTGCTTCGCAGATTACTGTGAACGAACTTCAACCTGTATGGAGTGCAGAGCGGCGATATTCCTGTGATGAGTGTGATAAATCATTCACTCAACAGTGTAATCTGAGGGCTCATCAGTGCAACACACATCAACACATACATAGTAGGGGAGGCCATTTTGCTGTGATGTGTGGAATGTCATTCAGTCAGCGGAGCCAACTGGAGACGCATCAACAGCTATACAGTGGTGAGCGGCCGTTTTGCTGTAATGTGTAATAAGTCATTCGGTCGGCGGGGTAGTCCAAAAGTACATCAACGGCTACATAGTTGTGAGTGGCCATTTTGCTGCGATGTGTGTAATAAATCATACAGTGATAGGAGGAATCTGAGGAAGCATCTGCGCATACATGGTGGTGAACGGCCATTTTGCTGTAACTTGTGTAATAAGTCATTCAGTCAGCGGAGTACTCTGAAGACACATCAACGGGTACATAGTGGTGAGCGGCCGTTTTGCTGCGATGTGTGTAATAAATCATACAGTGATAGGAGTAATTTGAGGACGCATCTGCGCATACATAGTGGTGAGCGGCCGTTTTGCTGCGATGTGTGTAATAAATCATACAGTGATAGGAGTAATTTGAGGACGCATCTGCGCATACATAGTGGTGAGCGGCCGTTTTCCTGTGATGTGTGTAATAAATCATTCAGTCATCTGAGTAGTCTGAGGAAGCATCTGCACATACATAGTGGTGAGCGGCCGTTTTGCTGTAACTTGTGTAATAAGTCATTCAGACAGCGGGGTAATATGAAAGTACATCAACAGCTACATAGTGGTGAGCGGCCGTTTTGCTGTAACTTGTGTAATAAGTCATTCAGACAGCGGGGTAATATGAAAGTACATCAACAGCTACACAGTGGTGAGCGGCCGTTTTGCTGTAACGT
>NW_019723600.1:0-767 GCF_002891405.2 Cryptotermes secundus | reverse complement strand
TAGCAAGGGAAAGATAGCAAGATAGCAACGCAATGCTGGCAAGCTTTAAACGCAATCTAGCAAGCTAGCAACGCATACCTGGCAAGGTAGCAAACGAAAGCCGGCAAGCTAGCAACGCATATCTAGCAAGTTAGCAACGCAAAGATAGCAAGCTAGCAACGCATAGATAGCAAGCTAGCAACGCAAATGAAGCAAGCTAGAANAAGAAACGCAAAGCAAGCAAGCAAGAAACGCAAAAATAGCAAGCTATCAACGCAAAGCTAGCAAGCTAGAAACGCAAAGATAGCAACCTAGCATCGCAAAGATAGAAAGCTAGCAACGCCAAGCTTGCAAAGTAGCAACGGTTAGCTAGCAAGAAATCAACGAAATGCTAGCATGATAGCAACGCAAAGATAGGAAGCTAGCAACGCAAATCTAGCGAGCAAGGAACGGAAAGCAATCAAGCAAAGCAAAGCTAGCAAGCTAGAAACGCAAAGTTAGCAAGCTAGCAAACCAAACCTGGCAAGCTAGCAACGCAAATGTGGCAACCTAGCAACGCAAAGCTTACAAGCTAGCAACGCATACCTAGCAAGCTAGCAGCGGGAAGCTAGCAAGCTAGCAAAGTATAGGTGGCAAGCTAGTAACGGCAAACTGGCAAGCTAGGAACGCATACATAGCAATCAAGTAACGGGAAGCTAGCAACGCAAAGTTAGCAAGCTAGCATCGCTAAGCTGGCAAGCTAACAACGCATATCTAGCAAGTTAGCAAGCTAGAAACGCAAATTTAGC
>NW_019723599.1:0-485 GCF_002891405.2 Cryptotermes secundus | reverse complement strand
TGAACAGAAGAACTTAAAATATTCGTAGGTAAATTTCAAATATTCTGCAGAGCATCTTCAGAAGGTAAATCAAGACCTCTTCTGCCAGTGCAAGGAATGTCTGCTTGTAAAGGGACAGCATTTTGAACATCCTGTGATATGTGAGCAAAGGTAAGAACTTCCTTTCATTCTAGATGTTATTGGCATGATGAGTCATTGGTAAAGTCAGCGTGCACTTCACGGTGAGCAATGCACCAGTCGTGGTGAAGCGCACAGCTGTAAACTCAGCAAGCTCATTAAAAACACTCTGTATAATGCCATATATTCTGATGAAAGTTACTTAATTTTTCAGAGGAATATGTCTCCTCCATCTTCAGAGTTTAGGAAGCAGGCAGCAAGCAAAGTGAAGTATATAGCTGTCACTGTGAAAACTTCAAATCCAATTTCATTTTTATATCCCGTTTCTTTTGTAATTCAGTAATATTTTCCTGACTTGGGAGAAGCCA
>NW_019723598.1:0-1408 GCF_002891405.2 Cryptotermes secundus | reverse complement strand
ACCAGTTTTGGGTTTTCACTTGCGTGGTAACAACTCTTACATATGCGTTATTGCTTCAACCTATTTCATTGTCACCCCGACAACGCTACAGAACCATGGATACCTAGCCATTGCCTAACAGTGGGCATCTTCTTTGACTCAGATACTCTATGTAGGTTGTACCAGAAGTCATGAGCAACTTCTTTTTTCATGCAACCTGGGAACAGCAGACGAAAGAGAGTATGGTGGTAGGTGGAAGCAGCTGTTGTGTTAACCTTGAGTGTCTTGTGACGTTAATAGCTTGCATTACGTGACCAGTATCACTCCTAACAAAATGGCCGACGATATGTCATTTCGCCAGCATGCTGTCATCGAATTTCTTGTGAAAGAGGAAATCCCTGCAGCAGAAATTCACCAGAGACTTCAGTGTGCTTATGGAAGTGTGTGCATGGGTGCGAGCAGATTTCGAAGATGGGTGAAACATTTTAAAGATGGGAACATCGAAGATGAGCCTCAGAGCGGTCGTCCTCGAACAGCCTCAACTGAACGCAACAAGGAAAGAGTGGATGAGATCATTCAAGATGACAGGCGTGTGAGTGTGGACACAATAGCCGAAAACTTGGAATAGGGCAGAATGCAGTACAGGAGATGATTGAAAGCTTGGGCTATAGGAAAGTTTGTGCTCATTGGGTCCCACTGTTATTGACCAAAGACCACAAAGGTTAGCAAAAAGCCATCACCTCAGGACTGCTGCAGAGATATCGACATGAAGGCAATGATTTTTTCTCTGTATTGTGAGAGGTGACAAAAGCTGGTTTCACCATTTTGAGCCTGAAACGGAACGGCAGGGTATGGAATGGCACCATTTGCATTCTCCATCAAAAAAAGAAGGCAAAGACAGTGCCATCAGCTGTGAAGGTGATGGGCACAGTCTTCCGAGATGCAGAGGGGTTTATTCTGGCCGAGTTCCTGGACAAACCATCAATGCTGCTAGTTATGTCCAGACACAGCACAAGCTCCGTCGTGCATTGCACAATAAACGTCCGGGACAAAACATCATCATCCTGCATGACAACGCTCGCCCCCATGCCGCTCGCCTCACATTGGAAGCAATTGCAAAGATGGGGTGGGAAGTTCTTCCACACCCCTCCTATAGCCCTGATCTAGCACCATCTGACTACCATCTTTTTGGATTTGTGAAGGATCAGCTGTATGGACGTTTTGAGACAAGGGAGGCAATTCAGAAAGCAGTGCATCAGTGTCTTCGGATGGCTGGAATGGAATTTTACAGATGGGGAATTTTCAAACTCCCAGAATGCTTGGAGAAATGTGTACAAAGACGTGGCGATTATGTGGAAAATTAAAGAAAGATCTGTAGATTGAGGTGTTGTATTTGGTTTGTTAATAATAAAGCATGATACTTTACAAA
>NW_019723597.1:0-1819 GCF_002891405.2 Cryptotermes secundus | reverse complement strand
GTCAAGGAGGATGAGGTGGGCAGGGCATGTAGCACGAATGGGGAACGAGGAATGCGTATAGGATATTGGGGAAAGCCAGAAGGAAGGAGACCACAGGGAAGCCCAAGGCGTAGGTGGGTGGACAATATTAGAATGGATCTTAGAGAGAGAGGATGGGATGGTATGGATTTGATAGATCTGGCTCAGGATAGGGACCATTGGAGGGCTCTTGTGAACACGGTAATGAACGTTTGGGTTCCATGAAATGCTGGGAAATTCTTGAGTAGCCGCAGAATTGGCGGCTCCTCCAGAAGGGCTCAGCTCCATGAGTAAGTAAGTAAGTAAGTAAGTGTACCTATTTGTGCAGAAAACTGAAAAGAAACAGAAGGTTCACTACCGTGTTCACAAAATCATTACACTGCGCCCACGCCCTCATAACATATCAATTTTAATGCCATCCTCTCATCTACGTTAAGATATTCAAATTGTTCAGATCAAAATTTTACACGAATTTCTTATAGCTATCATGCGTTCTACATGTCTCTTCCATTTATTCCTTAATTCGATTATCATTATAATAGTATTTACAAGAGGTATAGTTGTCCTTGTGCTTAATTAATTAAGTACTATGCCATGAAGACATATGGGGGAGTGGAGGTATACCTCCACAATTATTGACCTCGTCACTAGATGGAGGTGAGTGGTCAGCCACGGCCGCTTTGCCCCCAGGACCCATTGGACACGAGAGTGGGTGACCCTCAGAACCGGTCTGGACGCTGTCGGGAATGGAACCCGGCCGTCTAGAGCTTTTATTGTTCTGTACTGACCTAGTTTACTCTTTAGGATTAAGTTTTCAGGAAGGCGATGGGAAATCGCAGATTACGTACCGAATGGCAGCAAACATTCGTAGAATTTAATCTATTCGTTAACTTTTTTTTTCGTGAATGACATTTTGAGCTTTCCCTGTAGCATTGACTTTCTCAGGAAGTAGGTCGTCGTACCACAAATCGGTACATAACATAAATTTTAGTGCGTACCGATATTTACTTGAAACCACTTTCGGTATGGTGAATTGCCTATTTAACAAAGTTATAGGAAAAGTAATGTATAATTTTGCCTGTGGTTCTGTATGTGTGTGTGAAACTTGGTCTCTGACATTAAGGGAGGAGCATAGACTGAGGGTGTTTGAGAACAGGGTGCTGAGGAGAATATTTGGACCGAAGAGAAATGAAGTGACAGGAGGTTGAAGAAAACTGCAACAATGAGGAGCTTCATAAGTTGTACGCTTCTCCAAGTGTACTGAGAGTGATCAAGTCAAGGAGGATGAGATGGGCAGGGCATGTAGCACGAATGAGGGAGAGGAGGAATGCATATAGAATACGAATTGATGGTAAAGCCAGAAGGGATGAGACGACTAGGAAGACCAAGACGTACGTTGGTGGATAATACTAAAATGGATCTTAGGGAGACAGAACGGGGTTTTATGGGCTGAATGATCTGGCTCAGGATAGGGACCAATGGAGGGCTCTTGTGAACACGGTAATGAACCCTCGGGTTCCATAAAATGCTGGGAAATTCTTGAATAGTCGCATATTTGCCTTCTCCTCAAGAAGGGGTCAGCTGCATAAGTATGTAAGGAAAGGAAAAGTAATGTATGAACTTCATTCTGCGACATCTGTAGTGCGACATCTGTAGTGTGACATCTGTAGTGTGACATCTGTAGTGTGACATCTTTGTACGAATTGGTTTATATCTGCAAATTAAATATCAAGGCCAATGAGGCTTACAAAATGGTAGATAACCCATGTGTTCAGTGCCCTCTTCCGCTCTTGGCGCATAT
>NW_019723596.1:0-421 GCF_002891405.2 Cryptotermes secundus | reverse complement strand
GCTAGCAAAGCAAAGCTAGCAAGATAGCAACCCAAATTTAGCAAGTTACCAACGCAAATCTAGCAAGCTATCAACGCAAGGCTAGCAAGAAGAACCGCAAAGCATACAAGCAGGCAAGCGACGCAAAGCATGAAAGCTTGCAACGCAAAGCTAATAAGATAACAACGCAAAGCTAGCAAGCTTGCAACGTAAAGATAACAAGATTGCAACGCAAACATAGCAAGCAAGAAACGCAAAGCAAGCAACGCAAAAAATCAAGCAAACAAGCAACGCAAACCAAGCAAGAAAGCAACGAAAGCAAGCAAATTAGCAAGTAAAGGAAAGCAAGCAAGTTACGCAAAACAAGCAAGCAAACAGGCAACGCAACGCAAGAAAGAAGCAACGCAAACTAGCTAACGAGCACGCAACACAATTCAAGCAA
>NW_019723595.1:0-540 GCF_002891405.2 Cryptotermes secundus | reverse complement strand
ATAAAATTCTCAAGGAATTTAGCTCCATACATATGCATATGTTTCATTGGAGACATTAGCTCAATGGAGTAACCCATCGTGGTGGCTAAAGCAGCAAAGTTTCTGTACTTGGGACAGACGCCCAGTTCGAACCTTGGCAGGGGCACCAACTATCCCTATTTGTTCTCAGTCGCTTCAGGCAAATGCATTACCAAAGCAAGTCATGACCGCTACTTTCCAGACACCAATTCTCCATTCGCAACCCTCCAATCATGGGACGCTACACAGTCTGAGTGCTGTTATCCCTGTAACAGGCCGTGGAGGTGTGAGATGTCGAGGCTGCGACATTTTCTAGACAGTCGGCTCACAGATGGCGGTGAGATTGTCAGTCGTACGCGCAAGCCGGCCGCCCTTTACCCCCAGGAAGATTCCTGGTACTCATTTCTGTTAGAGGTTGAGTCAACCCCAAAGCCATAGTGCCGCTGGAAGGATTAGGTCAATAGAAAAATCCAACGACATCGGGAATCGAACCCACGAACTTCCGGCTTGTAGCATAGTGCC
>NW_019723594.1:0-365 GCF_002891405.2 Cryptotermes secundus | reverse complement strand
AAATTATTGGGGATCATCAGCATGGATTTCGACGTAAAAGATCAACTATTGATCAGATCTTTTTGCATTCGTTAGATATTGGAAGAATGGGAGTACAATGAGACAGTACACCAGCTATTGTTAGACTTCAAGAAAGCCTACGATTCAGTTAAGAAGTAAGTATTGTACAATATTCTGACAGAGTTTGGGATACCCATGAAACTAGCTGGGCTGATTAAAATGTGTTCAAACGAAACGTATAGTGAAGTCGTTATAGGTGAACATTTGTCTGATAATTTTTCTATCCAGAATGGTCTAAAATAAGGAGGTGCTTTATCGCAACTGCTTTTCAACTTTACTTTAGTATATGCCATTAGGGAGGTCCA
>NW_019723593.1:520-862 GCF_002891405.2 Cryptotermes secundus | reverse complement strand
CGTTGTTAGCTTCGTAACTTTGCTTTACTAACTTGCTTGCTTCGCGTTGCTAGCTTTCTAGCTTTGCGTTGTTAGATAGCTATCACTGCGTTGCTGGATTGCAAGTTTGCTAGATAAGATTTGCTAGATTTCTAGCTTTCCATTGCTAGCATGCTAGATTTGCGATGCTAGCTTCCCAGCTTTGCGTTGCTCTCTTGCCAGCTGAGCGTTGCTAGCTTGCTAATTTGCGTTGTAGCTTGCTAGTTTTGCGTTGCTAACTTCTTAACTTTTGTTTGCTAGATTGCTAGCTGCTAAATTTGGGTAGCTAGCTTGCTAAATTTTCATTGCTACATTGCTATTTTT
>NW_019723593.1:0-322 GCF_002891405.2 Cryptotermes secundus | reverse complement strand
TAGCATTCCGTTGCTAACTTGCTAGCATTGTGTTGCTAGCTTGGTAGCCTTGCTTTGCTAGCTTGCTAGCTTTGCGTTGCCAGGTTGATAGATTTGCGTTGCTAAATTGCTAGCTTGGTGTTGCTAGCTTGCTAGATTGCTAGATATAATAGTTCCTAGCTTGATAGCATTGCGTTGTTATCATGATAACTTTGCGTTGCTAGCTTGCAAGCTTTTGTTTGAGAGCTTGCTAACTTTGCGTTGCAATCTTGGTAGTTTTGCGTTGCTAGATTGCTATTTTGCGTTGCTAGCTTGCTAATTTTGATTTGCTAGCTTGGTAGCT
>NW_019723592.1:0-485 GCF_002891405.2 Cryptotermes secundus | reverse complement strand
TAACGGTTCTGCACTACCTGCACTGAGATTCAACAGAATTGTTTTGCCCTTCTGGAAATTGTATTCAGTGAGGANGACTCTATGCCTACAGTTTTACTTTAGTCTAGCAGTTGTCATCATGGCTACAAAGACAAGAGTTGTGCTTGATCTTAAACAAGATTAAAAGTGATTCATGCGAGTGAGCAAGATAAATTGTCTGTTAAGCAGATCATGAAGATGTTTAACATCGGTAAACCCTAAGTGTAAGAGATTCTAAAGAAGAAAACGGAAATTTTGAAGCGGTGGGAAACTTGTGCTAATGGAAAAATATAAAGAGAACTTAAGAAAATTGCAAATGAAGATGTTAATGAAATAGTGTGGGAGTGGTTTGTCAGTGTCAGGGCGAAAAATCACCGGTTGTCAGGTCCTATGGCAGTGTTCCGCAACCTCTCTCTACTTGTGGCACACCATGAAGTATCCATGACACAACACGGCACACCAAAATG
>NW_019723591.1:0-467 GCF_002891405.2 Cryptotermes secundus | reverse complement strand
GCTCATATTTTCACAAGAAATAAATTCTTCCAGTGTCACATTCGGGGCTTTTATACAGGATGGCGCAAAAATGTGGGAACTTTTGAAAATAGAGAAAAAAATACATTTTTTTTTTAATTTAATCAAGGTACTCAATGTGCACTTCTACATTGGAAATTTAAAAATAACTCACAGTTTGAAAATAACATCGCGAAAATGATGTCCATCTTGCCGAATACACTCTGCAAGTCGATCCTGAAAATTGCGCATGGCTCGGAGCAAAGTGTCGGGTTGTATTGCTGTGATCTCCTCTGTTATTCGTCTTCTAAGTTTGGCTAGGGTTGTGGGGCATGTATCGTAGACCACGCCCTTCAAATAACCCCATAAATAAAAATCACACACTGATAAGTCTGGGGAACAGACACCTGACCGCTGCCATTGACACTCGTGCGGTCGCCCCGTCCTGTTGAAACCAAGTGTTTTCGATA
>NW_019723590.1:0-783 GCF_002891405.2 Cryptotermes secundus | reverse complement strand
TATCCTCATAGATTGCGACCTATCTGAATAGCTTTCGCTTTGATGGGACAGAATACAGTCTCCGAAACTCTATATTTTAAATAAAAAGTGGACGACGATTCACGATGTTGCTAAGCAGAACAATATCTTTCAATTTTTTTATGCTTCACATAATTCAACGAATTAAAAATTAGAATATTAAGGAAATGAAGGTTGTTGTCAATATGATATGCCTGCTCTGAGGTGTTGCTTGCTTTTAGACTGTAACCCGTAACTCCCTCGCCGGTCTCTGTCCGTATTAACTGCTTGTGGGTGTTTACTATTCCGCGTATATACACGTAAGTCAACTCTGATGCGTGATTGTGGTTCTCCGTTGCTTGTTGGTACCATTGCTATTGCTAGCTTATTTTGATGGCGGTGCGGAGTTGTCCTGGGTTTGGCTGTTATCCTTCACTTTGACTTTAAGCAAGGTAAGTAAATAAGATGGTGAACCGTGAGGAATAATTATCAATCGTACCTTTATCAGATCTGAATACACTTCCTAGATTAACCAAATGCACATTGCTGCATCGACTGTTTGAATTTGAATGCCTCACGTAGGCTTATGGTTTTAACTGGAAAACGGCATTATTTTAATTTAGCGTCCCCATTAATTAATTGTTTCCAGGGGAGACGATTTTTTTTCATTCATTTAATCTTTTCCTTTATTATTAAATTTCCGTCACCTGAGTGTTAGTCTACCTACGCTGTAGGTCATGAATTAAGTACTGCACGTTTCGTACTTTTCGTGGCAACATTTAGGTA
>NW_019723589.1:0-762 GCF_002891405.2 Cryptotermes secundus | reverse complement strand
AGATGTTCGAAATGATCCGTTTATACCTAAGCAAGCCAACCTTTGTAATTTATCAAGTTCTGTCTTGCTACTCTTGAATTTAACTCTGGGCCACCATACTGTGACACCATAAGTAATTATGGGTCTCACAACCGCAATATATAAACAATGTACAACGTATGGCTGTAGTCCCCAAGTTTTACCAAACATGCCCCTGCATGTCCAAAAAGCCTTATAGGCTTTGTTAATAACTTTGTCCAGCTGCTTTCTCCATGTCAGTCCCTTGTCTAATACTAGTCCAAGGTACTTGTCATCGTTGGAGAGCTGGATTATCTTTTTGAACAGAGTCGGTTCCTTAAGACCTTTTATATTTCTCTTCCTAGTAAACGGTATAACTACAGTCTTGTTGTGATTGATGGAAGGACCTGTTCTTANAGCATGAACGTGTATTTGCGGTTCTGTATGCTCTGACATTTGATTTAAAGGCTAATAATCTCAAACGCTTGTCCCATTATTCTTTCTGCTCGAAACCCGTATTAACAAAGCAAAAAAGTATACACGGTAACGAATTTATTAATGTATTCCTTGCTTCGTTTCCATAGATACATCGTAGCTTCTGTTGCAATCGACGTTATACAGGCAACGAACTGTTGTCAGCGCTGTGAGAATGACTGCGGCGTTGTAACGAATATTTAACAATTATTTGCGTCATTTCCATCCTTGCAAAAAAGCTTCAGTTATTGACAAAGTTATACAGGCAACGTGCTTTTGTCAGCGCTTTAA
>NW_019723588.1:0-402 GCF_002891405.2 Cryptotermes secundus | reverse complement strand
ACTTGGATCCTGTAACCATTGCAATTTGGCCTGCTTTCTTTGATCCAATAATATTGAGCATCCTTCATCGAACCATGGCTTATGCTTCTTTGGTTCATATTAACCTAGACTCTCTTTGGCACATTTTTATACTCTCTCTAATAGTTTCCCAAGCTTTATTAACATTCACCTAAGTTTCCAAGTTTTCCAAAGCCACAAACCTATTTGAGATTTCAACATAATACTGCTCTTTACCATCTACCTCATTTAACCTTTAAGAGCCGAGCGACGCCATTTGGCGTCATTAGAATGAATTAGAATTAGAATTAGAAGTCAAGGGGATGAATGACGCCATATGTCGTCGCGCAGTCCACGCACGCGGCCGTCTTTTTAAAATCAATTTTTAAGTTATAAATTCTTTTT
>NW_019723587.1:0-432 GCF_002891405.2 Cryptotermes secundus | reverse complement strand
ACCCATACAGAACCACAGGCAAAATTGACAATGACCTATAACATCCAAGAAATGAAATATGGTGATTTTGATGATGACTTCATTTTATTTCTCTTATAACATCAAATGATGACCTAGAAAAAGTCGAAACATGTAGGGTCGCCTTCACATAATATATAATAGTGATACGGCAGTTTCCATTTTCATTTTCGGTTAAAGATATTTACGTTGTGTTGGCGGACCCTTTTACTTGCTTACCTAATACACAACAGGGCGCACACCACTAATAATTCCAAAGACAAAACAACTTCGTCCAGTGTGACTATTGAAGTTTTTGCTACTTGAAAACTTAATACCCTTACATGTTTCGGTCCGTATAGACCATCATCAGAGGGACATCGATACATTTTGGAAACTACTATCACAATGGGTGTCTTGAGTATTAAAATACAT
>NW_019723586.1:240-377 GCF_002891405.2 Cryptotermes secundus | reverse complement strand
ACGCAAAGGTAGCAAGCTAGCAACACAAAGATAGCAAGCTAGATACGCAAAGCTAGCAAGCTACCAAAGCAAAACTAGCAAGCAATAAACGCAAAGCTGGCAAGCTAGCAACGCAAAGCTGAAAACCAAGTACAGAC
>NW_019723586.1:0-211 GCF_002891405.2 Cryptotermes secundus | reverse complement strand
GCAAGGAAGGAACGCAAAGCTAGCAAGCTATCAACGCAAATATAGCAACGCAAATCTAGCAATCTAACAAGCTAGCAACTCAAAGCTAGCAAGCTTTCAACACCAAGCTAGCAAGGTAGCAAAACAAAGTTAGCAAGTTAGCAACGCTATGCTAGCAAGCTAACAAGGAAAGCTAGCAAGCTAGAAACGCAAAGCTAGCAAGCAAAAAACG
>NW_019723585.1:0-460 GCF_002891405.2 Cryptotermes secundus | reverse complement strand
CTCTCCTAACCTAACCTAATCCAAACTAAAGTAACCCAGCGTAACCAAACCTAACATTGTCTAGCCCAGCCTAGCCTAACCACTCCTCGCCTCGCCTCGCCACGTTTTGCCCCGCCTCACTTTAAGTCACTTCAAGTCACGCCAAGTCACTTCACGTCACCTCACATCACCTCACCTCACCTCACCTCACCTCACGTAACAAGATGGAATGGTACCCCTCATGTTCTGATTGATGCGCACAAGTCTACAACAATCCTAACCTAACCTTACCTTACATAACCTAATCTAACGTAGCCTAGTGTACCCTCGCCTCGCCTCACGCCAAGTCACGTAAAGTCACGTCAAATCACGCCAACCCATGTCAAATCACGCCAACTTACGTCAACGCACGTCACGTCATTTCACGTCACGTCAGGTCACCTCACCTAATTTAAGATCAGGGAGTTGTACCCCTCAGTTA
>NW_019723584.1:0-733 GCF_002891405.2 Cryptotermes secundus | reverse complement strand
CTTGCCAGCTTTGCGTTCTAGCTTGCCAGGTTTGCTTTGCTTGCTAGCTAGCTATGCGTTGCTACCATGGTAGGTTTGCGTTGCTAGCTTGTTAATTTTGCGTTGCTAGCTTGTATGCATTGCGTTTCTACCTTGCTTGCATTGCGTTTCTAGCTTGCCAGGTTTGCGTTGCTAGCTTGCCAGATTTTTGTTGCTAGCTTGCCAGTTTGCGTTGCTAGCTTGCAAATTTGCGTTCCTAGCTTGCCAGATTTGTGTTGCTAGCTTGCTAGCTTTGCGTAGCTAGCTTGCTAGCTTTGAGCTGCTTTCTTGCTAGATTTTTCTTTCTTGCTTGCTAGCTATGCGTAGCTAGCTTGCTAGCTTTACTTTGCTAGCTTCCTAGCTTTGCGTTGCCAGCTTTCTAAGTTTGCGTTGCAACCTTGTTTGCTTTCCGTTGCTAGCTTGCTAGCTTTGAGTTTCCAGCTTGCTTGATTTGCTTTTCTTGCTTGCTAGCTTTGCGTTGCTAGCTAGCTAGCTTTGCGTTGTTAGCTTGCTAGATTGCTAGTTATGCGTTGCTAGATTGATAGTTTTGCGTTGCTCTCTTGCTAGGTATGCGTTGCTAGCTTGCCAGTTTGCGTTCTAGCTTGCCAGCTTTGCTTTGCTTGCTTGCTAGCTTTGCGTTGCTAGCATGGTTGTTTGCGTTGCTAGCCTCTTAACTTTGCGTTGCTAGCTTGCATGCATTGCGTTGCTAGCTTGC
>NW_019723583.1:0-978 GCF_002891405.2 Cryptotermes secundus | reverse complement strand
AAAATTTTTGGAGAACACTTACGAATGCTCCTAGAAGTGCTTGAGTTNGTTTGATATTTCTGGAAACCTTCCCCTTTGTGAAGTGGCATTACACAGAACTTGCAAATGTAGACATACTCTTTTTTTGTGAACTGTGCAAACACGGCATTGCCTAGGAGGATTCTTCCCCTCGGAATGTTCACTCTTCGCAATTTTCACAAGGGTATGTTTCCACATATCACCCTGGGAGGTCCACATGGGGCCTGGTCGCACTAAGTCTGTGTCTGACTCTGGTTTTGCTGCCACCATCTGGTCTGTATCCCAGACCTTTGCCACATTCATCAGAAATGCATTGTATTTCAATTTCGAATGAGGTTTTTTTTCCCCTGCAATCTTACTACCCGCATTTTCGTCAGAGCTACTGTCACTCTTACTGTCTGTGGCCACAATTCTTTGTTCTTCCCTGTCACTGTCACTGCCACTGCCACTGTCTGAGTCACCATCACTACGCCTCACAAGGCATGTAAGCTAGCTCATCGGAGAAGAATCCGTCCTTGATCCATATTCCCCTACTAAATTACTGGCTGTTACATACAGCTACAGCAATGCATTTTCCTTTGGAATGGGTTAAGGTAAACAGCCAGGTCATGTTACTGAATACTAAGCACACGTTCCAGAGTTTTATTGCTCAGTAGCCATGCATTTGCGCTGTAAAAGGGCAAGGTATAGTGTGTTGAAAACTAACATGTCCTAAAATCATGATATCATGCGACCAGTCTGCAGTGTGTTAAGAAAGTACCATTATAAAATACTGAAAGTAACTGTTTTTGTTTGAGATAATAATAGTTGTATTTAGTTATTTACATGCTTACCCAGCAGTTCAGTAGCAGAAATATACAGTAAGCATGAGCAGAGAGAGACAGAACTAACACATAAAACAAAAGGAAAAAATGAGGCATTTTGTATCATATAACAGCAGCAGTGATAAGAATAACAGCA
>NW_019723582.1:0-1199 GCF_002891405.2 Cryptotermes secundus | reverse complement strand
TGTACACATAATCTTAAAAGAGACAACCCTGATAATGGCCTAAGATCTGAAACATAGGCTTTTTGTGCATACGGATGTCATCATTATGATCAGTGTATTTTGATGCTTCTGGTATATGCAGGTACTGAAGGGAACAGAATGTATCTCATTTCCTGCCATGCCATTATACCTGCACCACAAAATCCAGATTTTGAACTTACTACATTCGAAATGGAAGTGGATGAGAACATGTAGGAAAATTTAATTCAAGGGAAATTAAATGGGGTCTGTATACACATGAGGGCTATTCAGAACCACCATTTATTTTAGGCAACTAAAAGCAGGAGAGAGCTCATGCCTGCAAGGTAGCATCACATGACTCATTGCCTTGTAAACCATCATATAACTGCTCACTTAGTGTTTTCTCTTGTCTCTGCAGAGTGAGTTATGATGTGTCCTGCAATTGCAAATCCTGACAGCTACAAAATTTGTGCTGTTATCTGCTTTCTTCATGCTGAAAACATGAGCACTGTGGAAATCCATTGTGAATTACATATGGTTTACTGCCAAAATGTAATGAGTGAAGGAACTATAGGACAATGGTGTAGAATGTTCTAAGTTGGATGAATAAATGTTTACAAAGAGGAATAAAGTGGTTGGCACTTGTAGTGTGTGTGATGATCTTGTTCAAAGTGCTGACCAAAAAATTTCACAATTTCAGAACTTTCGTGTGAACTGCCACTAACTTCACGCATTCTTCTCTATGAGATTATCACAGTTAGACTAGGCCATCACAAGTTTTGTGCAAGATGGATTCCAAAAATGCTCAAGGGTTCACATAAAACACGGAGAATGGCTTTGGCTTCGACTATTAAATGGATGAATTTCTCAGTCTCAGCATATGAGCAGCAGGAGACAAAACCTGGATGGGGTAATGCACACTATCACTAAGGTAGCTGGGAAGAGTGAATGGGATCCCAGAAAATGGTTCCTACTGGAGCTACAGTAAAGCTTTGCATGACCAGAATTGTGACTGCAAAGATAAGTGATGCTTTCAAAATGACAAAACTCCTTGGGACAGACTGTGGGAGGAAAGAAGATGTTTAATGAGTTTTTGTCCACCGACCTGTATGAACAGAAGTAATACTAGGAGATTATTATCCTATCTATGACTTGGTCACCTAAATTGTCTCTTCTCTTCAAGTTTTCTGACAAACTCT
>NW_019723581.1:0-1183 GCF_002891405.2 Cryptotermes secundus | reverse complement strand
GGTAAAGAATGTGTTTAAATTTCGGACAGAAGACAGTGCATGTAAGACAGTCACATTTATAAATGAAATGAATAAATGCCACATGTTCATGCAAAGGTGAGAAGATCCGGCATTTGTGTGGAAAACAGTCTGAACACCAGCTCTGTCTTGCCTGTTTGTGAAGCAACCAAATCTGAGTGTCTGTCCTTTGCATGAACATTCTTTCAGTCTGTCTTAGCCTCACATTTTATCACAGATTGATAAGCTTGAGGAAGTCAATTGTGTGCAGCATTCGAGATCAGTCACTTCCAGTTGCACCATTCACTTACTCACAATACACTATACACTGTCTAAATTAAGTTAAAGTTCAGTTCTAATGACCACAATGTACAGCGACAAGTGCACATTTGGCCAAACAATTCCTTTAGGTGTTTTTCTCAAAATATCTTGTTTACCTGAGCTCCAGAACACAGGTCTGGATTATCAGTCAGTTTTAAGCACACAAGTCTGTACAGGAAGGAATGTGATGCCATGTATCACAGCTGTTCAATGAGTAGTGTCCTACAAAAGGATGGAATGCAGTTTGCTACATGATGGCTACTTATTGTGGCCACCTGACAACTGCAGATGCTAGTGCTAGTATCACAGTCAGCGCCAGAGAGGCAACAGAGTGTTGAGAGGCACATGTCAGTTCGTCTCGGTGGTATGTAGCTGTTGGAGGCAGTGCCGAGGCTGGCTTGCATCTGTCCCCTATCCGCTCAAACTCCACCTGCAGTATAAAATAGGATTCTATAATGTGTTTTACAATTAAGCAGCTACGTGTAACATCCATTTCATAACCATTTATTACATTATTTTATTTAAAAAACTGTGTTTATTGCAATCATGGCATTTAAACTGCTTCCTATGTTATTCTGGAACACCAGTCTGATTTAGTCTATGCATTTTTTCTCACATATACAGGGTGTCCCAGGAGGAATGGACCAAACTTCGGGAGGGTGTTCCTTATGTTAAAGTATGCCGATATAACCCAAAACACCTATGTCCAAAGTTGAACGGTTACGGAGATAATGGCCCGAGAAAAGTGTGGTCTTCTTGCAGGTCCACGCACTATACGTACCTGTCAGCTGAGACCCTTATATCTGTTTGTCCTTGAGTACTGTGAGTCACTAGCCGTAAGTTCATGCGCTACCTACCAGAGCCT
>NW_019723580.1:0-311 GCF_002891405.2 Cryptotermes secundus | reverse complement strand
TTGCTGGATTGCTAGTTTTGCGTTGCTAGCTTGCTAGCTTTCCGTTTCTAGCTTGCTAGCTTAATAGATATGCGTTGCTTGCTTCTAGATTTGCGTTGCTAACTTGATAGATTTGCGTGGCTAGCTTGCAGCTTTGCGTTGTTAGCTAGTCAGCTTTGTGTTTCTAGCTTCACAGCTTTGCGTTGCTAGCTTGCAATCTTTTCGTTCCTGGCTTGCTAGCTTTGCGTTGCGAGCTTGCTAGACGGCTGTATTTTCTTTGCTAGCTAGCTATCATTGCATTGCTATCTTACTAGCTTTGCGTTGCTAGCTTG
>NW_019723579.1:0-438 GCF_002891405.2 Cryptotermes secundus | reverse complement strand
CTAGTAATAACAAATAAGCATAAAAGATTCACTTGTCCTATTAGATATAACAGACTGAATTGATTAAAGTAATTCAGGGAATGAAGAATAAAAAATCAGCAGGACTTGATGACATCTCGCCATATCTGCTAAAAAATGTACACCTTACATAATAAAGCAACTCTTAGAATTGGTCAATGCATCAATCAGAGAAGGCATCTTCCCTTCTAAGAAAAAACTCAGTAGTCAAACCAATCTACATAAACGGGATAAAAGAAAATGCAAATAACTATCGTCCAATTACTCTTGTACTGGCCCTTTCAAAAGTTCTGGAAACAGTAATAGCTAACCAATTAATAGTATTTTTAGAAAAACACAATATATTTAATAAATCTTAGTTTGAATTTAGGAAATATAAATCTACTAACGATGCAATTGCCACAATTATTGAAAACACAA
>NW_019723578.1:778-1883 GCF_002891405.2 Cryptotermes secundus | reverse complement strand
TTGCGTTGCTAGCTTCCTTGCTTTGCGTTGCAATCTTGCTAGGTTGGCTTTGCCTGCTTGATAGGTTTGCGTTGCTACTTTGTTAACTTGGCCTTGCTAGCTTTGCGTTGCTAGATAGCTAGCTTTGCGTTTCTAGCTTGATAGCTTGCTAGGTATGCGTTGCTAGCTTGCCAGCTTAGCGTAGCTAGCTTGCTAGCTTTGCGTTCCTAGCTTGCCAGCCCTGCATTGCTGTCTTGTAATTTGCGTTGCTGGCTTGCCAGCTTTGCGTTGCTAGCTTGCTAGAATTGCGTTGGTTCCTTGCTAGCATTCCGTTGCTAGCTTGCTAGCTTTGCGTTGCTAGCATGGTAAACATGCGTTGCTAGTTTGCTAGATTTGCGTTGAGAGTTTGATAGATTTGCGGTAGTAAATTGCTAGCTTGGCGTTGCTAGCTTGATAGCTTTGTGTTGCTAGCTAGCTTGTTTTGCGTAGATAGTTTGCTAGATTGCTAGATATGCATTGCTAGCTTGATATGCTTGCGTTGTTTTCTTGATAGCTTTATGTTGTTCGCTTGGTAGCTTTGCGTTGCTAGCTTGAATGCTTTGCGTTGCAATCTTGCTAGTTTTGCTTTGCTATCTTTGTAGCTTAGCGATATTAGCTAGGAAGCTTTGGGTTGCTAGCTTGCCAGCTTTGCGTTGCTATCTTCCCTGCTTTTCTTTTCTAGATTGCCAGCTTTGCGTTGTTATGTTTCCAGCTAAGCTTTGCATACTTGCCAGCTTTGTTTTGCTACCTTGCTATCTTTCCATCCCAGCTTGCTATTTATACGTTGCTACCTTAATAGCTTTTGCGTTGCTATCTTGCTAGCTTTTTCTTGCTGGTTTGTTTTGCATTTATTGCTTGCAATCTTTCGTTACTAGCTTGCGAGGTGTGCGTTTCTAGCTTGCTAGCTTTGCGTTGCTAGCTTTGCGTTGCTAGCTTGCTAGCATTGCGTTGCTAGCTTGCTAGAATTGCGTTGCTAGCTTGCTAGCTATGCGTTCCTACCTTGCTAGCTTGGCGTTGTTAGCTTGCTTGCTTTGAGTTGCTAGCTTCCTAGATTGCTATTTTTGCGTTGCTCTCTTCCTAGCTTTGC